>NC_080388.1:7489358-7732783 GCF_028751815.1 Salvia miltiorrhiza
ACGATGACGAGGCAGGCCCATCTCGTCCACGGGCTCGCAGGGATTTCCCATCGCCTCCCGACTCAACGATCCGGGCTACTACTCCTCCGCCACCATTGATGCCTACGGTAGATGTAGAGCTTGCGGCTGCCATGGCAGACATCGACCGGGTCATGGCCAACATGAGAGAGTTCCTAGATAGGGGCAAGGCCCCTATGCAGGAGGATGATGATACAGCACCGTATGGTACGATGAGGATTACTCGTCCCGAGCCTTTGCCACCTCCAGCTCCGACCGAGCCTCGTGCCACGGCCAGGATCCGCACTAGAGACGATCCGATCCGTGAGATTGTGGACGACATTTTCCGCTCAGCCCATACCGTGCGGGAGACAGGCGAAGGTCAAGGGGAGACCCTGTTGCCCAGCGAGGAGCCGGAGGAGGATGTGGAGGAGGATCCCGAGGAGTATCCTGAGGAGAACCCCCTGGCGTCACCGAGGAGCAGCCGCACCGCGACTCAGGGTTCGCGGATTCGATAGTTTTTAGCTTATGGACGTGTTCCGGAAACGATGATTCGTTCCTTTGTTTTTGTAACTCTATGACTATGATTTTATTTTTTTTTGTTGTCTTTAGCTAGCATTAGTACGGAAACGCTGATCTTTAGGACGTTCCGTGACTAAGTACCTTTTGTGATTGTTTAGCTAGTAAGCCGGTACATCATATGGAGTACTTGGATAGACTTTTATTTTTTTGATTTGGGTGATGATGTAAAAGTCCTCTTTGAGGCAATTTTCCTTGATATATATATATATGACCCTAGCATGGGCTTTTTGCGGCAATCTCGTGTATGCTTTATTTTCTCTACGGATTTTATTCTTTAGAAGTCAGTTAAGAATGTAGTAACTATGAATAATGTGACTTGTGTATGCAATAGTTTCTGTTAATATCTTAGTTTTGGAGTTATGATGAGTTAATTTTGATAAGCAGTTCTTTACTAATTGCCTTAGACTCATGTGTAGAACGTGTTAAAATGAGTGTTTTGTAATTTTTGCAGAATGCCGCCTAAGAGAGGTCGCCCTGCTAGAAGAAATGTTAACAACGTTGGAAATCGAGATGAAATACCAGAAGGACCGCGAAACGACAGGGAACCTACCCCATCCCCTCCACCCCCTGCAAGAAGAACCGAGGAACTTTTTCTTCGACAGAATCCACCCACGTTCACTGGGACAGGCGACCCCGCCGAGGCCGAAGCTTGGGTACGCGCTTTGGAGCGTATTTTCACCTTTCTACACTGCACTGAAGAGGAACGACTCTCGTGCGTGTCTTTCCAACTAGCCGGATCGGCTGACTTTTGGTGGGAAGCCCGCCGAAAGACCCTGACTCCCGAGCAATGGGCAGCCTATACTTGGGAAGACTTTAAGACTGGATTATACGATAAGTATATTCCCAAGAGCTACAGAAAGAAGAAAGAGGCTGAAATCTATAGCATGAAACAAGGAAAGAAGACGGTGACAGAATATGACAGAGAGTTCTGTGATCTATCGCGTTATGCTCCGCAGCAGGTGGATACTGATGAGAAAATGGCGGAGAAATTTTGTGCCGGTCTGAGGCACGAGATTAGGATGACTCTAGCTAGTCATGGTGGACTCTCATACACCGAGTCTTTGAACAGGGCACTGGACATCGAAGCTGCGATGCCAGTAGAAAGGTTGGCTCTGTCACAGACCTCAGCGCCAGCCAACCCAACTGCACGCCCTCAAAACTTTAAAGGGAAGCGCCAACAGCAACAAAAACGGCCGCAACAACTGTCGCAGCAGGCGAGAGCCTTTGCTCTCACCCAAAACCAGCCCGAGAAAAACCAGGGAAACCTGGCAGGTATGGGCAAGCTTAAAGGTTTTTCCATTATGATTCTGTTCGATACTGGTGCCTCGCATTCTTTTATTTCTTCCCCTTGCGTAGATACCTTAGAAATCGAATCAGAACGAGCTAAGTGTGCCTTAAGAATCAAGGTGGACCCCGCCAAGGTGCAAGTAGTGCGCGAGTGGAAATCACCAACCACACCTAATGAAATCCGGAGTTTCTTAGGTTTGGCGGGATACTACCGGAGATTCCATCTGCTGATACGATGTGCCCTAGAAACATTACTTTTTTCAGCCAAAATTCGCACTTGCTGAATTTGGCGAACAACTTCTCCGTCTTTAATGTCTCCAGGATGATTCTCAAATGCTTTTCATGCTCTTGGTCATTCTTCGAATAGATGAGGATATCATCTATAAATACTAAGACAAAATTGTCTAAGTATGGATGGAAAACTCGATTCATGAGGTCCATGAATACTGTCGGTGCATTGGTTAGACCAAATGGCATGACAACGAATTCATAGTGACCATATCTTGTGCGGAAAGCGGTCTTGGGTATATCCTCTGGTCTGATCTTCAGCTGGTGATACTCAGACCTTAAATCTATTTATGAGAATACACTGGCTCCCTTGAGTTGATCAAACAAATCATCTATCCTTGGAAGGGGATATTTGTTTTTAAGCGTCAGTTTGTTCAACTCTCGATAATCAATGCACATCCTCATGGTTCCATCCTTCTTTTTGACAAAGAGTACAGGCGCTCCCCAAGGCGAGACACTGGGCCTGATGAAACCCAAGTCCAAGAGTTCCTGTAGTTGCACCTTCAATTCTTGTAGTTCCTTTGGGGCCATCCTGTACGGTGCCTTTGATACTGGGGCAGATCCAGGTTCTTGGTCAATGGTGAAATCTAGTTGCCCGTCCGGAGGTAGTCCCGACAATATTTCAGGAAAAACTTCTGGAAAGTCTCGTATTATTGCCACATCTTCCACCCTCTTATCTTCATTAGCTTCCCCGTTTAGGTAGACGAGATAAGCCGTGCTTCCTTTCCTTCATCATTTCTTTTCTGGCTTGCAATGCTGATATCACTGGTACTCTTTTCTTCATACCGATGCCGTGAAATTCTGTCAGTTCATTTCCAGGTGGTCGAAGATAAATTTTTTGTTCATTACAAAGGATGGTGGCGTGATTCTCGACTAGCCAGTCCATTCCTAAGATCATATCTACGTCCCACATGAGCAGAAAGTGCGTAGCAGAGCAGATCGCGAGAGAGAGAAAAGAACATAGGGTGAATGAATCGAATAATTATTTCTCTTCCCTTTGCCTACACGAAGGGGGATTTATTTTTAATTGGCAGTTTAGAACACCCTAATGAGAGCGAATCATTATAGTTAATTACTTGACCTTCTGGAATGAAACCTATGGTTTAAATCTGATAGCCGGACTAATAATAGAAGTTTCCCTACTTATTTTCTAAGCATGATTTATTAGAGGGAATATGAGAACCTCAGAGTAGAGTATATGTCTTCATACATATACTCAAATTGTTGTCTTTCCGCTGCAAACACTGATTTTGCTAAGATATTATGTTATCTTGTCAAACCATTATGTATTATTAACAATATACTCAAACTCGTTGAGTACCCATTTTGGATAATATTATGTACGGTCCCCTTGTGGCCTTCTTTGATATCTAGTTAAGTTCAATTGTTTCCCTTATACAAAGTCGAGTCATCAAGAAGCTAAACATGCCCCTTTCCTAATCTCGCTCCTAAATCCCCTCCCTTAGTCGCGGTTTCCCCGAATTTGCTATCCTTAGCAAATGCGGTCGTGACAGTCATTGACCCTTTGACGACGTCGGCGTCGTTTCCCTGATTAGCGATGGATTTACCGACGGAATATTTCGTTGGTATTTTTTAAAAAAAATAATAAAAAAATATATATTTTTTAATTTCAAAATATCCCGTTATCGACAACCCGTTATAGACTTTCATACATTCATATTTGCAATATATCAATACTACAAAACATAAAATCAATAATATTTAAGAAAATCTTAAAACTAACATTCCTAGCAAAACACATGAAAAAACAACAAATATGATATGGTGAAGGGAATACAGTAATATCTAAGTCGAGCAAACATGTTTATTGAACTTGGTTATCCTGCTGTTGCTGAAAGTTCAGTTGCCTCCAGAAAAACATGATATGTGGCTGTCCACGGTCCATCGTGTGATTACTTTATCTCTACACGTTGAAGCATGATATGTTGCTTTGCTTTCCCCAATGCTTCGTTACCAGCCGAACCATCCTTATTCCAAGGAACTTTACAAGAATGGCAATAGTCTATTTCCCATGATGGCACCCTATTGTAAGCAAGTCCTTCAAAAAGTATATCAAGGCATCAGCATATTTACAAAAAGATTCAGACTTGTTAATGAAAAAGTTGACACTCACAAGATTAAGAAGCTACAATTATCAATTCAATATCCATTTCCATAACTTAAAAATCTTAGATTAGAAATGGTATCTCTAACTATAGAACAAGACTTGGCCGATAAAAAAATTAATTGTTACTTGACAAGAGCTAGAAAAAAGTGAACTGCAGAAAAACATGCGAAGGTAAATGGTTTAGCACTAGCAGTCTAGTGCTCACATGTGGTTATGTGATGAAATTTTTAAAGATGGCATGTCTTTTGAGCAAGTAGCAATCAATAGCATATCTACGCTGCGAAGTGCATATGTTTTAGCTGAATTCAAGTAAATCCAAAGACCTTAGACGTCCAGATATTCAGGCTATCTTGGCTTATGAAAACTTTATTGAGTATCTAGTCTGAAAACATGCACATCATGTCAGGCGATTCTTGAAGCGCTAAGCGAGATAAAATGCACCAAAAGCATGGAATTCAACTAAAGGATAGTTAAATGAAAGGGAAAAATCATAAGCAGAGAAATGCACCAACTTGCGAATTACAGGTGTAATGAGTTAATGATGACTCTAGAGGCATGCACAATCTCAAAACCAAAAGAAGGATAAAGATATAACGCATACCCCAAAGAGACTATTTCACTACTAAAGCTGCTAGCATGTCCACATAACTAGAGAAGCTACCTCTTGCGGTTGGCATGATTCAATTTCACGATGGGGAAAGGGTCCTCCTATTGCAACTAAACTCAAAAATTGCAGGAAAACTCGAGAAGAACATCTTACGCAGATAGATATTCAATCTCAAAGAACGTTTCCAAAGGGCATTTAAGCCCACTCAATAAACACTAAAATCGCACGAACCAAAAAATTTGAAAGTAGCAAGAAGTTAAACTTATGTCCTTTTAAGCTTCATTTAAAATTTAAACTTGCACCACTCAAAGTGAATAGAGCCAACATACAGGAGGAAGAATGGCAGGCTGAAGAGGTAGTTCTGTAGCTGCAAAGAGACCAATAGCTGTGCGAGCAAACTCTTCTTGAATTCTCCAACTTCTGTGCATCCAAGTGTAAGATCCTACCCTGTCAACGATGATTGTTGGTGAAGAAACCTGCAGTAGGGTTGACACTCTCAATCACAGAATGAATCTCATACAATTCATTATACATGCAACTTCGTACATTAGTTCATTACATACATTACTTAGTCATCCCACAAATGATGAGCAATAATTCTAGTTCCTCAAATCAAGAACAATAATTCTTGTTTCCAATTATCCTCACAAATCATGAATGAAATGGCAGATAGAGAAACACATTTTTTTCTATTTCTAGTGCGAGAGCAAAAACAATCTTTTTTAAAATTCTAACTATAAACTTCAGAAAGTTACTGCAAGCTCAACGACAAAGACGTAGCTAGCAATACTTTGCGGCTTCCAGTTAAGCTCGCGAGAGGGACAAACGTCGCTGCTCACAGTTGGGCTGACCGATTGGGAACTTGTTGGTGGGATTTCACGACCACATATCAGTGGAACGATTCATCAATATAATAGAATATCATTCACTCAAACAGAATACCTGCCGGAATAAGGGGACGGAGGTGTTTGGTACGGCGTCTGCTATGGGAGGAGTTTGGGGCGGCGTCTGCTGTGGAAGGTGTAATGGGTAAAATTCATATGAACCAAAACTACACTCCAATAACGGACCAGCCTAGCTTGTCTCGGCAGACAGAGCAGAGCAAACACGCTTTGCTCTGGCAGAGGCGCGATCCATCTGCTCTGGCAGCGGCATGTTTTCTCTGCTCTGGCAGAGGCGCGATCCCTCTGCTTTGGCAACGGCATGATCTCTCTGCTCTGGCAGAGGAGCGATCCCTCTGCTCTGGCAGCGGCATGATTTCTCTGCTCTGGCAGAGGCGCGATCCCTCTGCTCTGGCAGCGGCATGATTTCTCTGCTCTGGCAGAGGCGCGATCCCTCTGCTCTGGCAGCGGCATGATTTCTCTGCTCTGGCAGAGGCGCGATCCCTCTGCTCTGGCAGCGGCATGATCTCTTTGCTCTGGCAGAGGCGCGATCCCTCTGCTCTGGCAACGACATGATTTCTCTGCTCTGGCAGAGGCGCGATCCCTCTGCTCTGGCAACGGCATGATATCTCTGCTCTGGCAGAGGCGCGATCCCTCTGCTCTGGCAACGGCATGATCTCTCTGCTCTGGCAGAGGCGCGATCCCTCTGCTCTGGCAACGGCATGATCTCTCTGCTCTGGCAGAGGCGCGATCCCTCTGCTCTGGCAACGACATGATCTCTCTGCTCTGGCAGAGGCGCGATCCCTCTGCTCTGGCAGCGGCATGATTTCTCTGCTCCGGCAGAGGCGCGATCTCTCTGCTCTGGCAGTAGCGCCATAGTAAACATTTCAACGCGAAAGTATACAAACTGGATTATAAGCTTAAGAAAACCTAGTCAAACATGGGTGACGAGGTCAAACGAAGGTCGCGGAAGATCGTTTCCTAAAAAATCGGAACCGCTAGGGTTTCAAAGAACATTCCAAAAAGCCCTAACCCTAATCGCTTCCCTGCAGGCCCATAACCTATATATACTACTTCACTAACACAGTCAAGGCACGCCGTCATTGATACTCATACTGTCAATCTTACACTCCATTGATCCCCCGTTCTCCCCGCTCTTTCGTTCCGCCTCCACGCTCACAACTTCAAGGGTTCCGATTGCTTGACTAGCCCCGCTAGCCCGGACGTTCGTTGCCCCTTATTCATCGTCGCTCACTAGCTTTGATCTAACTTCCGGGACACCCCGATCTTCCAGATACTCCATTTACTATTGCCTTTTCCTTTATCATCTACTTATTTTCGTTACGTTACTTACATTACTATTTTATATCAATTCGCTGACTTGAGCGTCGGAGGCCCTTCCATCGACACCCCCACCGGTGCTCTTCGGAGGGCTCTAACGTTATTTGTGGTCTCAGGTTGCTAGTGCTCGTCGATCCAGACGTGACTGACGTCGCTTCCGTAATTGTCGGATTCACCCCCTACAGAAGGAGATTAGGGTAGAGTAGCGCGTGGTTATTTCAAAACGAAAGTGGAGCAGTGGAGCGGCGGCGGTGAGGCGTGGTGGCAGCGAATCACGGTGAGGCGCGGTGGCAATTGGAAATCATGGGGGGATGGTGATGCAATATATTGGGTGAAAAATAGAAGGGACTAGGGAGGAAGAAGGTATAAGTGAAGGCCGATTTTTAGGGCTCACCGATGGAAACACATCCGTCGCCCCGTTTAATTTATAAACTCAGAACATTAAACAAAAAAAGAGTACAACGACGGAAGAAATTCCGTCGGCAAAATTTTTAAAAAATCAAAATATTTGAAAGTACGTAATTTAACGACGGAATCATGTCCGTCAGTACTACTTTTCCGTCGGTAAATTTAAATTAAAAATTCAGAATATAAAAAATAGCTGAAATAACGACGGAACATGACACCGTCGGTACTTGTCCATCGGAAGGCCGTCGTTTCCGTCGATATTTACGTGGGAATTTTTCTCGGCACCATTCCATCGGTAATTTAGTCGTTTATCATGGAACTGTAAATCTGTCGTTGTTCCATCGTTAAGTCCGTCGTTAATTGGTGACGGAGTGTTGACCGTCATAAATTTCGTCGGTACCCGGTAGCTTTTCTTGTAGTGTATCATTTGGGAAATTGAGATGGTTGGAGTAAAATTCGAGGGCTAGCTTTCCTATTGAACTAAGGATTTAATTCTGCAGTTGGCTTGATGAGAGGAAGACTGGGGAATCCTGAGGAAGACTGGGGAATCCTGATGATCGTCGAAAAGGTCCGAGAGATAAAGACGCCATTTGAGATTGAGCGCATATTCATCTTGAGGGTTTGCTTGAGAATGTTCTTGTGAGAGTAAATAATTTTGTTTATCCGGCGGATTTCTATGTTGTGAGGATGAGTGGCGTGCATTCCAAGGGATCATCGGGAGTCCTTTTAGGTCGACCTTTCCTACGAACTGCTAAGTCAATCATTGATGTTTGTAATGGCACAATTAGTTTGGACTATCAAGAAGAAAAATATACTTTTAGTATTGATAATGCCATGAAAACTCCTAATGATGTTGAAAATGCTTATTCTAGATGCTAAAAAGAAAATGCTTATTCTATTGATGTGATTGACCCTCTTGTCCAAGAATTTCTTGAGACTGAATTCATGCAGGATAAGTTGGAGCTGACCATGATAAAAAGCTGGACAGAATTTGATGCTCAAGGGATGAACGATGCAGAGATCAAAGAGGCCATCATGTCTCTTTATGCATAACCGGAAGTGGTCAGCTCAGGAAGCCAGTTCTGTTTACCCAAACAGACATCGTATGGCAGACCACTGCAATCCGATGAGAAGCCGCCGGAGTTGGAACTCAAGCCTCTTCATGTGAATCTAAAGTATGTCTATCTTGGGGATACTAATACTCTTCCAGTCATCATTAGCAGCGATCTGACCGCAAGCCAGGAGAAGCAGTTAATCACCGTGCTCAAAAGGAATAAGAAAGCAATTGGGTGGACTTTGGCAGACATCACTGATATAAGTCCCGACGTGTGCCAACATTACATCTTGTTGGAGCCGGATGCTAAGCCTGTTCGAGATTCGCAGAGGAAATTGAATCCGAACATGAGGGAGATCGTGCTTAAGGAGATTCTTAAGCTTCTTGCTTTGGGAATCATTTATCCTATCTCTGACAGTAAGTGGGTGAGTCCGATTCACATGGTTCCAAAGAAGTCGGGATTGCAAGTGGTTGAGAACGAGAAGAATGAGTTGGTGCCGATGCGTCTTGTTACTGGATGGCGCATGTGCATCGATTATCGAAAATTAAATGTAGCCACCCGCAAGGATCATTTCCCTCTACCATTCATTGATCAGATGTTGGAACGCCTCGCTGGACAATCCTTCTTTTGCTTCTTGGATGGGTATAGTGGCTATTTTTAAATTTATGTCAATCAAGAGGATCAAGAGAAGACTACCTTCACCTACCCGTTTGGTACATATGCATGTAAAAGGATGTCGTTTGGACTGTGCAATGCGCCCGACACCTTTCAAAGATGCATGATGAGCATCTTTTTAGATTTGATCGAGAAATGCATAGAAATCTTTATGGATGATTTCACAGTATATGGAGCATCGTTTGAGGGCTGCCTTGACAACTTGGAGAAGGTTTTGACACTTTGTGTGGAGAAGAATATGATCTTGAACTTTGAAAAGTGCCAGTTTATGATCAAGGAGGACATCGTCTTAGGCCATGTCGTTTTAGAAAAATGGATTCAAGTCGATAAGGCGAAGGTGGATTTGATAGCGAAGCTGCCATATCCTACAAATGTGAAGGAGATCAGAGGTTTTCTTGGTCACGCTGGATTTTACAGACGATTCATCAAGGATTTCGCAAAGATCGCGCAACCGTTGACACATCTACTGCAGAATGACGTGTTGTTTGCCCTTACAGACGACTGTAAGCAAGCATTTGACTTGTTGAAAACCAAGTTGACCACGGCTCCTATTATGCAACCACCTAATTGGAAGCTTCCCTTTGAGCTTATGTGCGACGCTAGCGACCATGCGGTGGGTGCGGTTCTTGGACAAAAGTTGGGGAAGGAGAGCCACGTGATATATTATGCTTCGAAGACATTAAATCCGGCTCAATGCAATTATGCAACAACGGAGAAGGAGATGCTAGCAATTATTTTTTCTTTTGAGAAATTCCATTCATATCTTTTGGGAGCAAAAATAATTGTCTACACGGACCATGCCGTGTTAAAGTTTCTACTCTCAAAGAAAGAATCAAAACCGCTCTTGATAAGGTGGATTCTTTTGTTGCAAAAGTTCGATTGGAAGATTCGAGACAAGAAAGGCGCGGAGAACCATGTTGCTAATCATCTAAGTCGTTTGATCCAGAAGGATGAATATTCTCTTCCTATCAACGAAGCTTTCCCGAAGGAACATCTCTACGCTATCCAAAACTGTTCAGCTATCTGTTTGCCCAAACAAAACCTCCTTTCCGAGTCAGCAGTATATTCGATCGTCGATAAAGGTCATTTCGATCCTTGGTTTGCCGATATCGTCAATTATTTGATATTTGGAAAATGTCCACCCATGTTCACAAAAGCACAGAGGATGAAACTTAGGAGTGAGTGCAAGTATTATTTCTGGGATGAGCCGTACTTGTGGAAAGTTGGAGCGGATCAGATTATTCGCCGATGCATTCCCGAAGCAGAACAAAAGGAGATTCTCTTGCACTGCCATTCTCTAGCCTGTGGTGGACATTTTGGCCCAATGCGGACAGCGCGGAAGGCGCTCGATTCAAGATTTTTTTAGACCACGTTGAATAAAGATGCTTAATTGTTTTGCAAAAGCTGTGAGAGATGCCAACTGACTGGAAGTATCTCCAAACGAGATTAGATGCCCCAAGTTTCGTTGATTTTCTGTGAAGTATTTGATGTGTGGGGATGGATTTTTTTGGGCCGTTTCCGAGTTCATTCGGAAATCTCTACATTTTGCTGGCCGTTGACTATGTATCAAAGTGGGTAGCAGCAAAGGCCACAAGGACAAATGACTCTAAGGTGGTTGCTGCATTTTTAAAATCTCACATCTTTACAAGGTATGGAGTGCCGCGAGCAGTGATAAGCGATCAAGGGACCCATTTTTGCAACCGCACAATTGAAGCTTGATGCGGAAGTATGGAGTTCAACATAGATTGGCTACTCCTTATCATCCTCAAACGAATGGGCAAGCCGAAGTTTCAAATCGGGAGATTAAGCAAATCTTGGAGAAGACGATAAATCCCTCAAGAAATGATTGGAGTTTAAGGCTCGACGACGCACTGTGGGCATATCGAACGGCCTATAAAACTCGTATTGGCATGTCACCTTATCGATTGATATTTGAGAATATGTGTCACTTGCCTGTTGGATTAGAGCACAGAGCTTATTGGGCAATCAAAAAGATGAATATGCAATCGCCTAAGTGTGAGGAGGAAAGGAGATTTCAACTTCAAGAGTTTGAGGAGCTTCGTCTTGAAGCTTATGATGCCTCGATGTGGTATAAGGATCGCACCAAGATGTGGCACGACAAGAACTTGCGAGGAAAGTCATTTATAGTCAGCCAAAAGGTATTTTTGTTCCAGTTAAAGCTGCGGTTGATGCCCGAAAAATTGAAGACGAAGTGGATTGGCCCCTTCGTGATATAGTTTGTTTACCCAAACGGGGCATTTGAGATTCGCAGTTTGGATACGGCAAAGATGTTTACCGTCAATGGACATCGATTGAAGCCGTATTATGATGCATCGTCCTTGGCAGAAGTGAAAGAAATTTCGCTACTGCCGTAGAAGCATTCTTAATCTCATTCGAGAGTCGAGCCGACGACGTTTAATAATGGCGCTTATCAAAAGGCAACCCGATTTTCTTTTCCTTTTTAATTTTCCGCTTTGTTCTTCTTTTCTTTGATTTTCGCTTTTCGTTAAGTTTTATAAGTTTCGTAGTTTCCTTTACTTAGTTTTACTTTATGTTTCCGTTTAAAAAATAAAAATAAAAAAATTGCAAGTTCTTCAAGTGTTGGGCGTTTTTTTCAAGTGTTGGGAAGAAATTGCTCTTTAGTCTACTTGGGGTCGAATTGCAATTCTCAAAATTCTAACTTGGGGTTATTTTGCAGATAATGAAAGCTTGGGGTTAAAATTGCAATTTCCAGGAACTAGGGCTTTGACCTAGTCAAATCTTCCCCAACAAGCCAATTTCCCCCATTCGACTCTCTCCCTCCCAACTCCTCCCACTGTGCATTAGACTTGAAGCTGGACGCACGATAGGAACTGATTTCTTCGCTTTATGTGTTGAAAAGTGGTGTTTCTATTCCTTTGCAACATTGGCCCTCGATCTATTCCTCTTCACAAAATCAAAAATTTTAGGAAGTGAAAAACCCCCCTCTGGAAGCTGTGTTGATATGGATTGATTTCACAGTGAATAATATATTGAGTTTTATGGAAGAATGCAATTACAAGGAAACAAAGCAAAAGATGGCAGACATTAAGGATGTGCTATATGCACGGAACAAATAAAAAAACTGTAAAAATATGAATACGGGTGTCTCTTTATCTCTACTGTTGGATGGTTTTTTTACTTTATTTTTTGCTTCTTAGAATTTTTTTGTTTTGTGAGGAATAATAGATTTAGGCTATAGGAACATTGTCCAATGAATTTTACATTTTTCTTCTTTTAGATTTTAAAGTGCATAGTTTTTATAATTTGGTGGTTACGAGTATGAAGTTATTCTTCTTCCAGATTTCATGGTTCATAGTTTTGAGAAGACGGTGGCTATGAGATTAGGATGATTTATCAAAAATTTAATTTAGAAGTTAGGGATAAAATAGTATATTTATTATTATTATTTTAATTATAACTTTTAGAAAGGGGCTATGAAGAGTGAAAAATAGGCTATGAATAGAATTACCCTAAGGAAAATCGATTACCAAAAATCTGCAACCCATTTTCTAATTAAGAGCAAAAAGCATTGAAAAGATATTACTATCCTTACTAATTACTTAATAAAAATAAAAGAAAACTAAAATAAATTTTAACTTACAAAATAGGGAAAATTGCATGTAAATACACAAACTTTGTCGAAAATCCATATTTGACGCGAAGTTAGGATTAATATTTTACATTTTAATACACCAATTTAATAAGTTGTTCAATTTTGACACATTTTCAATTTCCGGTAATCGGAAAATGTGACGTGGCTATTACATGTCAATCACTTATCCAGCTGGAAGGGAAACGACAACGTATTGGGAAATTTGCATGTCAATTACTCAGGATTCAGCAGCGACGTACCCCTTCTCTACAAGAATTCAGAAACGACGGCATTAGCGATTCATGATAGGGAGGAACTCTGAAGGCGGCGGCTAGGCTTCCGCCAAATTGCAAAACGACATTAGCGTCGAAGGGACGCGCAGACAGGGCCCAGCGGCCGCAGACGATCGCAGGCGACGCGGATTTCTATTGGAGACAAAGAAATTAGGGCTCGTTGCGATCGCAGACGATCGCAGCGGCGGCGCTGGATCCCTCGCCGGGAAGAAAATCGAGATAGAAAGATGCGAGGTTTCCTGGTCGCAAGGATCCCGACCACTGATTTTCGAGGTATGGAACTCAAATCTGTTGTGGATGGCACGCGGAGGAGGTCCGATTGATTGTGGCGGAATGGATTCAGAGATTTTCCAGAGATTTTTAGCAAATTTTTTACGGAGATGGTAATAGATTCAGGAGAGATAGATAGAGAGGCGATCGAGAACTTCAAAGCTAGGATTTCAGATTATCCAGATTTTTCCAGATTGGTGGAAGATTCCCGTCGATTTGGAGAGAATGGCCGGTGGTGGAGAGAATGGCCGTCGATTTCAAAAGCTTTTAGATCGAAATCCCGACGACTGATTTTTTGTGCTGAGATTATTAGAATTTCGGTGTTCTTGGGTACTGTGAAATTGTCGGCTCCTTTTTTTCGATGAACAATAGTTGGAGAAGAACAAACTCACTGGCGAACAGAGTGGCACGTGCCGGCGAGACACGTAGGTGCCACGTCAGATTTTAATTTGGGGGGAATGAAAACTGTGTCAAAATTGAACAACTTCTTAAATTGGTGTATTAAAATGTAAAATCCTAACTTCGCGTCAAATATGGATTTTCGACGAAGTTTGTGTATTTTGGTGCAATTTTCCCTACAAAATATAAAATAAAACAAAATAAAAATCTAACTTTGACTTAACAATTAAAAAAGAAAAGAAAAAAGGCCGTAATTAAACGTGAACGAGGAACGGTTCCTCTTCTTCCTCCCATTTCAAATTCTTGAGCGGTTCTTCTTCTTCCTCAGTACCACCAGCGGCGATCTCCCCTCTCTGCGGCAACGACAACCTTTCCCTAGAAATCTCCACCGGCGGCGGCGACCTTCCTCTCCAGCGGCAATGGCGATCCTTCCTCTATGGCGCGACCTTTCCTCAGCGGCGGCGACTTCTAGAATCGACAGCTTCCACTCCAGCAGTAGCTGGCAATGCGACTCTTCCTCGTTCTCTCGTTCTCGCCGGGCATTGGTGTCAAGAATTCTCTCATTGTTCTTGGGGTCATTAATTTCCTTCGCATGTTATGCACCTTCGCGGTGCCTGAGGCGAAGGGTAAGTCGCTGGAAGAAGCGTCTCAAGAAAATATGGAAGAAAGCAATGAGCAACAAGGAGCTTGAGATTGATGAAAATTGAGGATGTATTGAAGAAAGCAATGAGCCACTCATTTAATCGCAGCAGGTGCAGAAGAGAAATGGCGCCGAAGAAGGGTGCGAAACTTTCGGCAGCTGGAATTTAATTAGTTAAAAATAACTAATATATTTAATTATAAATTTAATTCACTAAGTAGTTTATGAAAAATAATATTTACTTTATCACTAAACAGAAGAAGGCTAGGCGAGACCTTGCTGCCTCGCTTCTTCGGGAGGAAACGCACTGGTGGCAGCGTACTAAACAACATTGGTTACAAGAGGGTGACTGCAACACCAAATTCTTTCACGATATGGCTTCGGCCAGACGTAAGAAGAATAAAATTGTTCGTCTCCAGCGTGATGATGGCAGCTGGACGGAAAGTGTGGATGATATTAGACTTGTGGCCCGTAACTTTGAAAATCTTTTCGATGAGTCTAACAATGTTACTGATTTTCATCGTGTCCTTGACCGCCTCAATCCGGGTATCGATGGAGCTATGAATGAGGAGCTCACCAAGCCGGTCACCTTGGACGAGGTCAAAGTTGCTGTTTTTCAGATGCATCCGGATAAGTCACTAGGGCCGGACGGCTTTAATCCGAAATTCTATCAGAATTGCTGGGAGGTTGTTGGTGCCGATGTGTTCCATAGCTGCTGTTCTTGGCTGGAAAATGAGGGTTTCCCTTCGGGTCTTAATCACACCATGGTTTCACTTATCCCGAAGGTGGACTCGCCTTCAAACATGAAGGAACTCCGGCCCATTGCCCTTTGCAATGTCATCTATAAGATACTCTCTAAAGTTCTTTGTAACAGGTTAAAGAAGGTGTTGCCCGGCCTCATTGAACGTTCCCAGCCGGCGTTCGTGCAAGGAAGATTGATCCAAGATAATATTTTGATTGCCTTTGAGGCCATTCATACAATGCAGAAGAAAACTCGGGGTAAGCACGACTTCTTTGCCCTCAAAATCGATATTAGTAAAGCGTATGATAGAATTGACTGGAATTATCTCGACGCTATCCTTTCCCGCTTTGTTTTTTGTGATAAATGGAGAGCTTGGATGAACCTGTGTGTCCGAACGGTCTCTTATGATATCCATGTCAATGGTGGTGCTATTGGTTGTATTATTCCGGGAAGAGGGCTTTGCCAGGGCGACCTGCTCTCTCCCTATCTCTTTATCTTGTGTGCCGAGGGATTATCAGCTATGGTTCATCACGAAACAGCTAGGGGTTCTCTTCATGGGTTTCAAATCGGCAGGGGGTCAGGGCCTGCCATTTCTCACCTCTTATTCGCAGATGATTGCATGTTCTTCTGCCGGGCTTCGGCGATGGAGTGTACGGTACTTAAAAGAGTTCTTGAGGCTTATGAATCTGCCTCTGGCCAGGCCATTAATTTTAAAAAATCTGGGGTGTTCTTTAGCTCTAATGTGGAGGCAGGTATTCGTGAGAATATTTCTCATTCCCTGGGCGTTTTTTCTCCTTTGAATACGGGCCGATACTTAGGCCTTCCTTCGCTGATTGGGCACAAAAAGAAGGAGATTTTCCAGTACCTCTGAGACCGGCTTTGGAGTCGTATTCAGGGATGAATAGAAAAAAGTTATCTAAAGCGGGCAAGGAATTACTCATCAAGGGTGTCGCGCAAGCCATCCCCTCTTTTTGCATGAGTATTTTCTCTCTTCCGATTGGTCTTACGGATGAGTTGGAAAGAATGATGAATTTCTTCTGGTGGAGTAATTAGGGTGCTGTCGGTAAGGGCATTAATTGGCTGAAGTGGGAGCGACTTTGCGTCAATAAAAAAACTTGGCGGTTTGGGCTTCCGGAGCCTGCAATTACTCAACGCAGCTATGTTAGGAAAAACGGGTTGGAGGTTGCTTGATGAGCCGAAGGCGTTGGTGTGTAAGGTTCTTAAGGCCAACTATTTTCCTCGGAGTGACTTCCTCGCAGCCAAAGTGGGCCACAACCCTAGTTTCTCTTGGCGGAGCATTTGCTCGGCGCAAGACCTTGTTCGGTGGGGTGTTCATTGGCGGATCGGGGATGGCTCTCGGGTGCGGGTGTTCGAGGATCCGTGGATTAGAAAGGATGACTCTTTCTATGTTTCTTCTCCTTGTCCTCCCGAATGCGTGGGCATCAAGGTGCAAGAGTTAATAAATGTTGAAACTGGTAGCTGGAACATGGACCTTCTGCGTTTCTTTGTTAGCAAGGAGGATGCTCGGCACATTGTCAGCATTCCTATTCTTCCAAACCCTCGCTCTGACAAGCTCATATGGAACTTTTCGATTAATGGCAGATATTCCGTCAAAAGTGCTTACAAACTTGCTAGCTCGCTCACTCTTGACGACACCCACCGGGTCGAGGGCCACTGGGGGAGCCTTTGGAAGTTAAATGTCCCTCCGAAGGTCAGGAACTTTCTTTGGAGAGCAGGAAGAAATAATTTACCCACAAAGGATAAGCTCATTTCTCGTGGTCTTGCGGTTGGTGGCGAATGTGCGCTGTGTCGAAATGGCTTTGAGAATCTGTGGCATTTATTTTTTCATTGTCCGTTCACCGACAAATGCTGGAGGTTAAGTAATTTACAGCCGATTATTGAGGCCATTATGGAGAGCTGCGAGTTTTTTGTTGAAGCCCTCTTCATGGTCATTGGCGGTTCTGTGGAGGAAACTAAAGCTCGGATTTGCATGACCCTTTGGCAAATCTGGAAAGATCGTAATATGGTGGTGTGGAAGAATGTCTTTCCGAGCCCAGCTAACTCGATTGTGCAGGCGGCGGATGCTAGGACAGAGTGGCTGCTGGCATGGTCTAAGCATCCCCAGCGCAGGCCTCCTGTGGGGGCTGCGTCGATCTGCAAGGGTTGGCACACCCTTCCTTTTGGTGCTGTCAAGTGTGATGTTGATGCAGCGTTTTTTAAAGAAGATTACTCCATGGGCATTGGGCTTGCCCTTCGTGATTATGAGGGCAGTTTCATCCTTGGTAAAACAGTTAAAATGCCGGGTCTAAGAAGCATGGAAGAAGGCGAGCTCATCGGCATAAAGGAGGCCCTTTCTTGGCTTAAAAACTTGGGTTACACACGAGGTTGGGTTGATTCGGACAGTAAGCGTGCATGCGACATCGTGAGCTCGGGAGAGAGCAATATTATGGAATTGGGAGCTATAGCTGCTCTTTGTCGTGCTGACCTCATTGCTAATATTAATTGTGCACAATATATATACGGTTGATTGATTTCGTACATAGTTAATTTTTTACAACTGTGTCATTAAGGGTATGTTTGTCTTTTCATATCATTTTGACTCCTAAATTCATATTTTTATGTTTGTGGCTATATTCTGTAAAAAAAAAATGTTTGTGGCTATATTATATACTCCCTCCGTCCGCCAAGATTATGTCACAATTACTATATCGGGCATCCGCCAAGATTATGTCACTTTCCTTTTATGGCAATGGTCTCACCATCCTCTTTAATATTTTATCCTTACTAACACTCTTTATTTACAAAAAAATCACTCAAAATTCAATCTCAACCATTCATCTCATAAAGTGGTGGGACCATTTCTCCACTACATCAAAATCATCACCAATTTTATTAAATCTCCTGCCCAAGCAAATTGCCATAATCTTGGCGGACGGAGAGAGTAAGTTATAAATTATGTGAGATTGGTTAAGTAGGTCTATTGTCACTTAAAGGGACAACCCAAATCAATTAAATCAAGGAGGACCAATGGCCCAAAATTCGTTCTTCTTTGTAAAACTCACGCACGCACACAACTCACTTTACTCACATACATCACACGCGACAGACACCCACATTCAGATCTCTCTCCCTCTCAAAGCTCCGCCCGGCGGTTCATTTTCTGGCGAAGCCGCGCCTGAGCGCCGCCTCCCCTTCTCTTTTCTCCCCTCTGCCCGCTTTCAGACTTAACTGCCCAGCCAGCCGCCGCTCGTCTCTCTAGCCGCGGCGCCGCCCTCTGCAAAACCCTAGGTTTTGCCCCAATTTTCCGCTCCATTCACGGCGACTCAGCCTACAGGCCGCACCTCCACGCCACCGCCGCCATCTGCCGTCTCACAGCCTAGTACCCGCCCCTTCCCTGACTCGACTCAGCAACTTCACCACATGCACCCCTCTACTCAAATCGGCACCCACAGACTCACACCATCGCCTACCTCTACTCTTTGGTCCTGGTAAAAATGGGGCCCTGAGCGAAACTAAAAAAATGGGCCCTCAATATATTATTGTGCGCAATATATTAAAAAATAGAAATATTTTATTACTTATAAAAATGACTTCGTCTAGCGTTTTTACTTGCAAAATCATCTACAACATCATCCAAATTTATGTTATCTAAAATCTCTTTTTCTATACATAATATTGCCAAGCCATTCATTCTAGGAATATGTTCACTCTCATTCAAGTCATTTCTCTTTTCACTAGAATCTTCAATCTCATGAAGCGCATCAACATTGTTCACATTTGAAGTTCCAGCTTTTTCTTTAGAAGTTGTATTCTTAAGAATAAACTTATCCATATCACCCTTCTGTGATTTAGTGAGTTCTTCTATTCTTTTTCTTTTTCTCATTTCCACATGCTTGTTTTCTAGGTGGCCCCATGTTTCACACAATAACACTCAAAGTAAAATGATAGAATAATAGCACCTGGAGGTTGGAGAAATTGGAGCTTGAGAGTTTGTAATAGGTAGCCCCAAACCTAATAGTCTGCAAATTATAAAAATACAATTAGAAAAAGACATCCTTATATCTGTCGAATCAATACCAAATTAGCATTAAAAGATTAATTTGCAGACTACATCCTATGAGCCTAAATTAGTTTGCAGAATACATGCTTATTGCTTATGATAGAAACGGAACAATCGAACAAACTTACCAATTACCAGAATCCAGATTCCAGAAGACAAATAGACAATGAGGGTACAACAACAATCTTCCCCGCTACGAATCCAAACGAAGACAATCTGTAAATTGCAGTGTGATTTTTTTTGCTCAAGAACAAGAAGGACAATAATCAAAGAGTAAATTGGTGAGAAGAATTAATTTACCTCATTCTATTTATGCAACTATATATGTGACTGATTCTGATTCAACGGTAAAAATTTAGAAATTGAAGAGATTAATACCTTCCCCCTGCAACGGCTTGAAGCAGAGGACGAAGCGTTTTCTTTTTCCCGAGAATTATGACTGGAATTTGAAACAAATGAGATTTAATGTTTGATTTTAGATATCTAACGATATTGGTATTTACCGATAACAGATTTTGGGCCAAATTAACAAGCTTAATATTTTTATTTAATTATGGGCCTATAATAACTAATGAAATATAATAATAATTTTGGGCCCTCAAATTTTTGGGGCCCTGGGCCGTCGCCCAGGCTCGCCCGCCCCCAGGGCCGGCCCTGGCCGCCTGGACACCCTCACCAACTCTCTCTCTCCCTTCGGACGGTAAGCGGCAGCCGCCACCGCCATCCAAAATGAAAGCTTTTAAAAAAACACCTTTTTTCCTTTTTATTCGTTTCTTTTTGGAAAGAACATGCTTGCATACCCAGTAATTTCTAAAGTTTTGTTGTTTTCAGTTATGAAATTGTTGGTTTGGTAAGCATGTAGCAACATAACAGCATAGATATGATAAATCATAGTGTCATTTAAAAAGCTGAAATAAGTCGGAGTTTAAAATGGTAAAACCTTTAGTAAGGTTATTCTGTTAAGTGATTTCTATTTCTGCAAAAAAACAAGGGTAAATATCATTTTAAACCTCAAACTATTTTCGCACTATCAGTTATATTATGAACTATTGAAAATGAATTTTTAAACCTTAAACTATCAATTTTGTATCAATTGTACCATTCGTCCATTTTTTTTGCTACAAAAATTTGACGTGGCTCACCGGATACCACGATCTATTAGAATTATTCTTTTTTTACTTATATTACATAAAATGACGTGATTATATGGCCTACTAGTTAAAAATTCTATTTAGAATTATTCTTTTTTTACTTATATTACATAAAATGACGTGATTATATTGCCTACTAGTTAAAAATTTAAAGGGTAAAAAATGGATAAAGGGGTACAATTGATACAAAATTAATAGTTCAAGGTTTAAAAAATCATTTTCAATAGTTTAGGATATAATTGATAATGCGAAAATAGTTTGGTGTTAAATTGATATTTACCCAAAAAACAATATATGCAAAAAGGTTAAGAAGTAGTTCTTGTTGTGTTGAAGAGAAATAAAGAGAGGAGGATGAAACTCGTTGCTGGGGTGAGGGAAATGGAGGAATGAGGTGTAGGATCAACAGTTGAAGGCATGGACAGATGAACAGAGAAACTGCAGAGTGCAGATGAAGGTATGGGCAGGGGCGGAGCCAGGGGGGCTAGGGGGGGCTAGAGAGCCCCCCCAAATTTTGAAAAACATTTTTTTTTTTTTATAATATGTCTAAAAATGTTGTTATTATTATTATTATTATTATTATATTTGTATTTTAGTAAAAAAATGTCTAAATGTATTGAATGCCCCCAAAAATTTTTTAGTAAATGTTGAACTATATTATCTATGAAAATGTTGTTATTATTATTATTATTATATTTGTATTTTAGTAAAAAATGTCTAAATGTATTGAATGCCCCCAAAAATTTTTTTAGTAAATGTTTTGAACTATATTATCTATGAAAATGTTGTTATTATTATTATTATTATTATATTTGTATTTTAGTAAAAAATGTCTAAATGTATTGAATGCCCCCAAAAAAAATTATAGTAAATGTTGAACTATATTATCTATGAAAATGTTGTTATTATTATTATTATTATTATTATTATGATTATTATTATTATTATTATTATTATTATTATTATATTTGTATTTTAGTAAAAAATGTCTAAATGTATTGAATGCCCCCAAAAAAAATTTTAGTAAATGTTTTGAACTATATTATCTATGAAAATGTTGTTATTATTATTATTATTATTATTATTATTATTATATTTGTATTTTAGTAAAAAATGTCTAAAATGTATTGAATGCCCCAAAAAAAAAATTTAGTAAATGTTTTGAACTATATTATCTATAAAAATGTTGTTATTATTATGATTATATTTGTATTTTAGTAAAAAATGTCTAAAATGTATTGAATGCCCTCAAATGTCTAAAATGTGGGCGAGCTGCAGAATTTGCACTCACCTTTCTCTTATAATTCAATTAAGTAAATAATAAAAATCTTGTTCCAAACAAAATTTCAATTATCTAAACTTCAAATATGTGGCCCGATTTTATAAATAAAATCGGGCAATATGGGAAAAAGCCCAATAAATAAACAAATAAATCTTAGTACGGCTCAAATAAATACTTATCAAAATTCCAACACACATAAGTAATTAAAGTCTAACATAGACTTTAATTTAGATCATATATAAAATAATACTAGCATATATAATTAATCTATATAGGGAAAATGTGCGGATTGGTCCCTGAACTTGACACCGCTAGAGCTCTGACCCCCCATAGTCGACCGAGTTGCATAGACCTCCCTAAACTTCCGAAAAAAGGGGCATTTAAACACCCTCCGCTAAACGATGCTCAGACGCCGTTTGCTTTAATTTTTTTTTCTTTATTTTCGACGCCCCCCACCAGATTTCAATAGGTTCTTCAAAATTTTCCAGCTTTTGGTTGGGTGTTCTTCCTCAAGGTTCTTCCCCAACCCGTCTTCACCGGAAAAAGGGTCCTCCATTTTTCCAAGTAGTCATGCCGCCGCCAGCCACCACCACACCAATCTCCAAATTCCTTTCTATCTGTTTCTCTCATAGGATAAAATTCCAAAAAAAAAAAGAGAGTCTCTCTGTTTCTTAGAAAAACTGGAAGTCCGGCACCTAAATCTGAAATCGTCAAAGAAAATGGGGGGTCTATGCAACTCGGTCGACTATGGGGGGTCAAAGCTCTAGGGGTGTCAAATTCAGGGGCCAATCCGCACCTTTGCCCATCTATATACTATCACATAGTCAAATTAAATAATATGCAATGCATAAAAAAAATTAAAATAAGTAAATCTTACAAAAGTTCATGTAAATCATTTTGTTGGCATTAAAATAAATTCATTTTCACTTATCCTGCGTAAATCATCTTAATCTAAGCTTAAAATAAATTCTAAACTGGATAGAAAAGACGGGGTATTACATGGATAATCAGACATATTTTTCGGCATCATGAGAATATTCCGCATGTGTAAATTTTTCGAACTTTAAGCAGTAATATTCTAACATCACAAATATTGCTACTAAAGACAACTCAGAGAAATCAAAACAGACTCCCTTGATCTCAATTAACATACCAAAAGCTTTGTCTAATTTTACAATATGTGAAATAGGCGTGCAACAATCACTCTGGGGGTACAAAATGACATGCAATCTTGCATCTAGTTATAAGGAGACAAATAAAACAAAAAGCAAGCCAATTTCCTTACCTTGAACCCAACTGAGAGCTAATTTACTTCCAAGAGCATCTACAATGCAACCATTCATCCACTTCGAAAAGCCAATGAGGTCAAACATGACATAAACATATGAGCATCCTTAAATCCCAGAATGTCCAAAGCTGATATTTTTATCTACATTCATATTTCAATTCCCAAATCGAAAAAAGATTCTAGACCCGACAGACGACATCAAGAACCCCAGAGCATACAAATGCACACAACAGATGTACAATATCATGGCATGAAATTAGTACCATAAGATAAAGCAAAAAAGAGAAGCACAAACCAGAGCGCGGTACAGACGATTGCGGACGGACTTCATATCGCGGCGAGGGAGGTCGGTGAGGAAGATGACACGCAGCGCCAATAGGGATGCTTACGAATCGCCGACGAGTGGAAAACGGAGTGTCGAAACTTATAATATAATGTTGTGTGGAGAATACTCAAGATTTTGATGGTTGGCTGAAGACCGAAGAAGGCTGCTGCTTTAGGATTTTGATGACCGAAGAGGATTTTAATTTAAACATCTTTAAAAAAAAAAAGACCAAAAAGGCCTATTGGTAGCGGTATAATCGAATCGAGCCGAACCGAATAGTGGTGTGTTCAAGCTTGGCTTGTTAAGTATCGAATCGAATCGCGAACTTTGTTTAACGAATACTTTGAGGCTCACGAACTTAATCGAGCCTACACGAACTTTCTAAATTTATATTTAGGTTTAAAATATTGATTATTTTCTTTTGAAAATAGATTATTTCATTCAAAATATAAAATATATGAATTAATTTCTTATAACAAACAGAGTTTATTGAAGATTTAATACAATTATTATTATTTTTAGTAGATAAATATAAGTTGTGCCTACTAATAATTGATATTTTTCAAGCTGAATAACTTAATGAACTTGTTCACGAGCTAAAGAGCCGAATACTACCAAGCTCAAGTTTGGTTTGTTTATTTATCGAACTTCTCTACACGAATTTGAACGAACTTTTTTCGAGCCGAACTCCGAATAGTTCGCGATCGGCTTGGTTTGTTTATAGCCCTACCTGCTGCTATAGGATTTTGATGATCGAAAGGTGAAAAATTCAATAATTAGAGATATCTTTGAATACAATATATATCAAATACATTTATATTTTGTTTATAAATATATAATATAAAATATGTAAATACATTTATAATCTTTTTATAAATACTAGCAGAAAGAACGTATGTTGTACGTGTAATAAATCTTATTTTATTTGATAATTTATTATTTAAAAAATCTATTAATTCATTACGTTTGTTAGATAATTTAGTGGATGGATATATTTATTTATAAGACTTATCAATAGCTATAGAAATATATTACATAGATTTAGTGTAATATCTAATGAATTAATATATTCTTATAAATATATAATATGTAAAATAATTTTAAAATAAAATATATAATAGGGGTAAAATAGACAATCCACAAGTTGTGCCTTAAGATGTCTTAGGCTCTTTTTATATTAGTATAGATATAATATAAAATATGTAATAAAGGTAAAATAGGCAATCCACAAGTTGTGGCTAAGGCTCTTTTCCTATTAGTATAGATATAGATATACTTCTAGTTAAACCTATTATTTAGATGCATTAATATATAGAAGGAAATATGTAGGAGTTTTACTTCATCATTAAAAAAATGGTTAAGTATCAAATACACCCCTAACATAAAGACCCTTATCACGTATAACACTCTATACTCGACTTGGGTTCAACTAAACCCCCGAAGGCCTTAAGTTGGTGCAATTACACCCTCGGCCCTAACGGCCGTTTAACACCGTTAACTATTTTAATTTAATGTTTTTTTTTTAATTTCGTTAGTGGTGGGACCCACGCCTTCTTCTTCGCCAGGCTCGTTACAAACTTGCCGGAAACATGCTCGGCGGAGGATTGAGGCATATCCAGCCCCCCCTCTCTCTCTCTCTCTCTCCCTCTTTCTCTCTCTTTCCCGGAGCCAACAAAATTAACTCGATCGAGATCAACAAGTAGTCCTCGAACGGCTCTGCCACTACGAACATCAAATCCTCGTTCCAGTAGGGATTAGAGATGCTCCTCGTGGAAGCAGGGGACACAATTTGAGTCCTCAACACCTGGTTTCCCACTTGAACTTTGGCTAAGAGCTCCGGATATCTCATCATGTTTAATTTGTCTCCCAACACCACATCTTGAGCTTCAATCACACTGTTGTTATGTCTGTAATCTGTAAACCTAGCAGCATAATAAAATATGTTCTCCTCTCTGCCCGTGGATGTAGCCAAATTGGTGAACCACGTAAATCTGTGTCTTCTTTATATTTTCTGTTTGATTGTGCTCGCTCTATAATCCTATTCCGTCATAAGACACACCAACTCGCAGGTACCAGATCTTGGGAGATAGATAAACCTTGGATTTAATCGAAGACAAACCTGTCGAAATGCACGTTGGCGGCCTTGGAGTGTCACGCCTCTGCAAAAGCATCATCAACTTGAGTTTCGAACCATATTGAGAGCATGAGCTCGCCGGATTTGGCCCTCTCGCCTTTCTTGTCCTCCATTCTGTACCACTGCGGCGCTTGCTGGCTGTCGAGAGGGATCCTCTTCGGGACCTCGCTCAAATCGAACACACGCGCCCCAGTGCGTTGTCTTTGTTGCTCTCCTTTATGAAGATCTCCGCCACCGACGACTGTATGCAGTTTCGAGAGAAGGCGAACACTTGATTCCATTCGGCATTCGCGCAAGACACCCTCTTCATGCTCCCTTTGTAGTTCCCCAGCTTCACCTCCGCCACCACCTCGCCGCCGCCCAACACTGCCAACTCTCTCGCCTTAAATAAAAAATAAAATAAATAAAAATAGTTAACGGTATTAAACGGCCGTTAGGACGGAGGGTATAATTGCACCAAATTAAAGACTTAGGGGGTTTAGTTGAACCCAAGTTGAGTATAAGATGCTATACGTGATAAGGGCCTCTATGTTAGGGATGTATTTGATACTTAACCCAAAAAGAATATAGAACTAGTTGCGATTTGCACTATTTACAATGCTCTTCGGGCAGTTCATATTTAAGTAGTAGACGTAGCAAAACACTATTTACAATGCTCTTCTGCGGCGGAAGGCCAATGGATTTTGTTCAGAGCCGATTTGGATGGCTTTACTTTCTAAACGAGAATGCACCCTGACTCCCATCCCAGGCAAGATAACTATTGTTTCTAAATAGTTTTATTTATTTACTTAATTAAAAAGGTAAATCATTTATTACTTTACATGATTTTTCTGAAGCTAGCTCCACAAAATCAGGTAGATATGTACTTTACTATTTGGTTGATGATAGTGATGAACAAGATTGCTAGTGGTGCTCAATTTTATTGCGAGATTATAAATAATACATTCAAATTGTTATGGGGCTAAAACCCATACAAATTTCTTACTAAAATAGTAACATAACCATATTATCTTGGAAAAAAACATAAAACATTGAAATAACAAACTTCATTCTCAAAGGAAAAACCGACGTTTGATTTTATGCAATTCCACATGCGCTTCTTTCATGTTGATTCTATCCCCGGGAGAGTCCGTAGAGCATTTCAAAGCCAGTTTAAGAATGGATGATACACACCGTAGATTCTTGTCAAACTCTTCTTCTTTCAAATTCATTACTAAGTTGGCATCTATCACTTTATCTGGCATCTCTGGAAGTGAGAGTTCTACCCAACTCTTTATGCTCAAATCTCCGCAAAACATATCATCACTAGGCCTTTTTCTTGTAAAAGTTTCAATCAACATCACCCCGTAGCTATACACATCACATCTTGTCGAAACTAGCCCTTCCAAACCATACTCTAGAACAATAAAAAAACCATGATGCAAAATATGTAGTAAGGGAAAACACTATTTAATTTAGTGAAGTGAAATACAATCAATATATAAATAAATATATGTACAAAAATTTTACCTGGAGCGATGTAACCCAATGTTGCTAGCGTGTTGGTTAGGACAAAGCTATCTCCATCGCATAACAACTTTGCTATCCCAAAATCACTTACATGGGCAACCATGTCTTCATCTAACAACACATTACTAGGCTTCAAGTCGCTGTGGACAATGGGCGTTGAATAACCATGGTGAAGATACTCCAAAGCTGATGCAACATCAATCATTATATTCAATCTTTCCATCAAATTCAAGCAATAGTTGTGATAATATAACCACTTTTCAAGGTTTCCCTTTGGCATATATTCAAGCACTAATGCCTTGAACTCTTCATTGGAGCAACTACTTATGACACTGGTTAGATTTCTGTGTCGAATGCTACGTAGTATCTCACATTCGACATCAAATCTTCTTGATATACCTTCTAACTGCATATTAAACACCTTGAGAGCGATATCCTTCCCATTGTTAAGAATTCCTCTATAAACAGAGCAAGAACTCCCAGTGCCAAGTAAATTGCTTTCACTGAATTGATCAGTTGCTTGCACCAGTTCATAATAAGAGATCCTTTCAGGCACAATTGATATCAGCTCACCAACTTCTCTAGTTGTCTTTTCTTTTCTTTTGTATCTGACAACTATGAAGGCCAATGAAACAAGTGAGATAAAAGCCACAACCCCAAAAACAATAAAAGAAGCTCGTTCCACCTTTTTCCTCGTTGATCCATGATTTGAAACTACAGGGCAACTCCGGACATGGAACCTCAGGATTCCACACAATGCCTCATTACCCTTAAAAGAATCCATAGTGAAGTTTCTAAACGAACCGCCGTTAGGAATTTCTCCAATCAAATTGTTGAAAGAAACATTAAAGTAGACGAGGTGTTGAAGTGCTTCCAAAGACTTTGGAATTGAACCGGAGAGGTTGTTGTAGGATAAGTCAAGAGTTACCAAACTGATCATGCTTTTCACAGACACAGGAATAGAACCTTCTAGTCTATTATTTGCCAAAGACAAATTAACCAAATCCTGCAACTTCCCAATAGTGCTAGGAATAGAATCTGACAACTGATTCATTGATAGGTTTATATATATTGCTGCTCCTAAGTTACTTACCTCATTAGGTAAGAACCCATTCAATGAATTCGAGGACAAGTCTAGCTTGATCAAATCTTTTAGGCCCCATAAGCTTGAAGGTATGCTTGAATTCAACATGTTGGAGTCTAGAAAGAGATCTCTCAAAGAAGAGACATTTCCCAAGCATTTCGGAATCGGACCTGAAAATTGATTCCTGCTAATAACAAATGTATTTAGGCTGAATAAATCACATATAGCATGTGGAATTGAGCCTCCCAACATGTTATTAGACAGAATTAATCCTTGAAGTTCATGCAGATGTTTGATAGTTGGTGGAATATTACCGGATAACTCATTGACATGCAAAGCCAATGTCACCAAATTGCTTAAATTGCCTATTTCAATAGGAATGTTGCCACTAAATTTGCAGTTTCTGGCAGCGAATACTTGAAGCATGGAAGATAAGTTCCCAACGGAAGCTGGAATGACACCGTATAGAGGATTATCAGCAATTAACAAATCAGTTAGAAACCTGCAATTTGTCAATGAAGTAATGAAGGAAGAAGACGGTGTCTGGGTAAGATTGTTGCTGAACAGAGAAAGACGTTGGAGATGCCTTAGGTTGCCGAGATCAGTAGGTATATAACCACTAAATTTGTTTCCAGCAAGTGAGAGAATTGTGAGTTGAGAACAGTTCGAGATAGAGTTGGGTATTGCTCCACTCATGGAATTATTGCCAAGAAACAATCTTTTAAGAAAGGGAGAGGCATGGCATAAATGCGTTGGAAGAACCCCTGACAGAGCATTATTAACAAGTGAAAGAATCCGAAGAGTTGAAATGTTAAAGAGCTCTTGTGGAATCAAACCAATCAAGCTGTTCAACTGTAGTACTAATGTCTCCAAATGGTAAAGTTGGCCAAATTCAGAGGGAATAAGCCCTGCAAAATATGAGATTTCAAAACTGTAGCTAAAAACACATATTGTAGCTAAACAGACAATTTACATGAATTAGTTGTTTTAACAAAAAAATTACTCTGTCGTACCTGTAAAATAGTTTTCCGTGAGGTGTAAATTTGTTAGCATGGTAATATTCCCGACATCCCTTGAAAGGTTCCCCGTGAATTTGTTGGTCCCTAGATTTATGTTTTGCAGAGAAGACATATTCATGAAAATACTGAAATCAACTGAGCCCGTAATCTCATTCTTTTCAACAGCAAACGTAACCAGGCTCTGAAGATTGCCAATCTCATGTGGTAGTATTCCTGCCAA
Organism: Salvia miltiorrhiza; assembly: GCF_028751815.1. NCBI lineage: Eukaryota > Viridiplantae > Streptophyta > Magnoliopsida > Lamiales > Lamiaceae > Salvia > Salvia miltiorrhiza. The sequence goes on from NC_080388.1 coordinate 7,518,634, forward strand.
AAAAGTGTCATAAAATCTCATTTAATTAACACAAATTTACGTCAATCTATAATGTATGATAAGAACATAAACCATACCGTTCAAGTTGTTACCACCAAGAGCTAAATCCCGAAGAGATGTTATGTAACCGATTTCTAAAGGTATCTGCCCATTAAAAGAGTTGTAAGAAAGGCCCAAAATCTCAAGCCGTGAACATTGGGATAGATTTGTGGGAATCGCACCACTCAGCTGATTATCAGAAAGATAAAGCCCAGTAAGAGATGGAAGATTACGGCACATGTCTGATGGAAGACTTCCACTCAGTTCATTGTTTCTCAATGCTAGAACTACAAGAGTCGATAAGTTGAATATGGTTGATGGTATAGCACCGGATAGACGATTGGACTGAACCCCCAAATACTGTAGACTTTGAAGTCTTCCAAACTCTTTTGGAATTTCTCCACTTAGAGAATTGGAAGTTAAGTCAAGAAATTGTAGGTTTGTTAGGTTTGAGAGCGATTTTGGGATGGAACCTATGAAGCTGTTGTTGCGTAAATTCAAGTACTCTAGTTTTGGTAACTGACTGAATATCGGAGGGAAGTCTCCACCAAAGTTGTTGAGTCGGAGAGATATGAACTTCAAACGGCGAAGGAGAGACAGCTCATGAGGCAAATCTCCATGGAAAAGGTTCTTGGTGAGGTCGAGGGAGACAAGGAAGGAGAGGTGTCCGAGCTGTGGTGGAATGGTGCCGGAGAGAGCCATGTTGGAGAGATTCAACGCAGCTACTCTTTGGTGGCGCAAGCTGCAAGCGACGCCAATCCAGTTGCAGACGGAGCTCGAATTGGTCCAATTAGTTGAAAGTAAAAGAGAAGGGTCGGAGGTGATGTGTTGTTTGAGTGAAAGAAGGGCAGTTTGATCAGTTGCAAGGCTCATAGGTTGTTTGGCTTCAGAAGAAAGCATTTGGAAGGATATGGTAATTAGGAATGCATATGCAAAAATGCAATAAAGCTTTTTCTCCATGGCTGGAAATTGGGTGGCGTGATTGTATTATGATAAGTCGTCCCTAGTAACTACAATAATAATCATTTATATATATACAAGGCTTCATTCGCTTGTATTATGATAAGTCCCTACTCTCTCGTAGTCCACATTAATTTACGAAGAAGACGAAGAAGAAGACTTGAGATTGAGACGACCGAAACATCACACAATTAATCAATATTCTTGTTCTGATTTAGTTTTCATTTTACTGTATTTCACTTTCATAATCTTAAACAAATATCAAAAGAATACATATACTCAACTTCGCGTAATATGAAAATTGAATTAGAGAGCTGGTGCAATACACCAATTTTTCTTAATAAGATTAAAAGAAATTTCTTATTTTAGAATGAATTAAATCGTTTCGCAACATAGAAATCCAGGTAAAAGTTTTTAATTTCTACAAACAAAACAAATATAATGTAAATGCTCATTTGAGTTGATTTTTGGGTTTCTACCATCCCGCCTGCGTGTGGTGTAATTTTTCCACCTTTGAGTGATGTAATAGTTTTTCTACCTTTGGGTGGTGTAGTGGTGATGTTTTTCCACTCCTTTGTGAAAGGTGTTGGGTTCAATCCCGCTTACGTGCGGTGTAATTTTTTCACCTTTGAGTGGTGTAGTGGTGTAGTTTTCTCACCTCTAAAAGACTCTCCAGAGGTCTTGGGTTCAATTCCGCCTGTGTGCGGTGTAATTTTTCCACCTTTGGGTAGTGTAGTGATGTAGTTTTCTCACCTTAAAAGACTCTCATTTGTGAGAGGTATTCTATCCCGCCTATCTTCGGTGTAGTTTTTCCATTTTTGGGTGGTGTAGAGGGCCCCGGCTACGTGCAGATGGAATATTTGATTATATTTATATACCTATTATAATTCTAAATAATTCTAAATAAATAAAAGAAAAAGCTATACCTCTTGTAATTCTAATTAAAAAAAATAAAGGTATCTCTCGACAATGTAATATTTAGTCAAACATCGCTTTACTATTTTGTCACTTTTCTTTTATACTAGCAGAAAGAACGTGCGTTGTACGTATAATTAATGTTATTTTATTTGATAATTTATTATTTAAAAAAATCTATTAATTCATTAATTACTTTTATTAGATAATTTATTGGATGAATATATTTATTTATAAGCCCTTATCAATAGCTATAGAAATATATCACATAAATTTAGTGTAATATCTAATGAATTAATATATTCTTATAAATATATAATATGTAAAATAATTTTAAAATAAAATATATAATAAGAGTAAAATAGGTAATCCACAAGTTATATCTTAAGATGCCTTAGGCTCTTTTTCTATTAGTATAGATTTGGGCACAATTCTTTCGAGTTGACTTGACTTCAAGTCAAGCCGTGCAAGTCGGATTTCATTTCAAGAATTCTTATCATATTATTGAGTCAGTGTAAAAGTGACAATTAGGATTTCATTTCATTTATGAGTCAATTCTGATGTGCTTTTTTCTTTGAGTCAAGTCTTCGTTTGGTGTTAATTCTATAATATTCAAACCACTTCAAAAAGTAAATATATTGTGCTAATTTTGTATCGTTTTACTGCATTTCCTAATCCAAAACGCTAAAAACAATTTACGTGATATCTTTGAAATGAATTGGCCATGCAGACAATCTAAGTAGCAATTCAAATTGAAATAACATTGTAAATCAAGATTAACCGTGACATTGCTAAATCTTAATTTATGACGTCATTTCAATTCAAATTACCGCATAGATTGTCGCATCATAGCCCGCTCATATAAAAACTTTAGATATGACCGAAATTTTAATTTAGGACGAATTTCAAAAAGTTTAAAGTTTATGTATTGATTGAACAAAAAAATAATGTTCGTCAAAAAATAGAATTTGGGTATACTTCGTGTATATACATTAAATTAACCCTGCAGAAAATATTTAGCTGTGGAGAAAATTAATATTTTTGTTTTGTATTTATCTTCCAGAAAGTACAACAAATTATATGCAAGTAGAAATAAATAGATTATAATTATGCTAATTCCAATTTGGTAAGTTGCCTTGCCTATAATTTATTTTGGCGAAACATGTGATAATAAAAGGTATGCAAATATTATAATCATAGATATATAGGACTGGAAAAGCATTAGGTCTGGAAAATAACATTAATCCCTTTGACAGTTCAATCAATTTGTGTTACAGGTCTTTCTCTGGAAGAAGTTATTCTTTGTGGAACTTATCTTAGTGGAGCAATATCTTAGTGGAGCAATATAATGACAATCATAAGTTTGTATTCTAATGTCCTTCCATTATTTCTTGGGTCAATAAAGCTTTATAATTTGAGATTTATTTGTTTATAAAGAATGTATTTTCTAATTTAATTTGTTCTTATATTTTGTTTATTTAAATGAATGTTTAAATAATACCAACTCTTGCGTCAAAGTATAGCTTCAAATATTGCCAACAAGACCTAACGTTGTCCCCAAAATGCATTTGGTTTCTTATAAAATTATGTGAACTAAGCACGAGTTTATTTTTTCACTTTTTCAAATTCAGCTGAAAATTAAAGATTATTATAATATAGAATAGAATTAACGTTTGGTCTAATAAAAAAGAATTAACATTTGCAAAAAAGATGCGAATTACCGGCAGCCTAGCCCACGATAATTACCGACCTATTACCGATGGGAGAAAAGGTGCGTCGACTCTTCACACTTACCACGGTAATCACCGACGGCAAACTAGCCCACAGTAATCACCGACGGCAAAGGCCGCCAGTAATGTTGAGAATTCTATAGCGACGACAATGGCTGCTGGTAATTGGCAACGGCGAGCAACGCCATCGGTAACGTAGTTCGGGTCGCCTTATAGCAACGGCGGCAGTCGTCGGTAACCCTATATATAAATTAGGGCAGAACCTCCAAACCCCCCCACCCCCCGGCCCATTTCCGCCGCACACTACAAAAACACGTGCGATTACCGGCGGCATTTGCCGTCAGTAATTGTGAGGCGGCCGCCGGAAAAACGATTACCGGTGGCAACCTAATCTTCGTTGGTGATACATTTATCGGCGACAAACGATCGCCGCCGGTGAATGTTATCGTTGATCGACGGAGCGTCGCCGGACTTTTACCGGCGGCGGGGCCGCCGGTGATTAGCGGCGGTAGCCCTACCGCCGCTGGTAATATTGACCGGACGGCAGTGGCGCCAATCGTCGGATGGGCCGGAGTATTACCGGAGGCTAGGGGCCGTCGGTAGTGCTGCCGGTAATTTTTTTAATTTTTATACCCCACAAGTATTTTTCATATTTATACAGTAGTGCATACGTTAGACGAACTTCCTAGTCGCTTAACCTTGAAGTTCTTTTTGAGTGGACACCAGTACAGAACATTTGTATTATTGATATATCTAGTACCTATAATTCATTTAAACTCTATTGCAATCTACAATATCATATATTCATAACCTTAGAATATGTCGAGATGATATCCAAGAGATGTTGTTAATTACAGATCGGTCTCGTTTCCGTCCTTATTTTTATGTCGAAAAACTATTTATTTATTAATTTATTATTAATATTATTATTATTATTTTTATATCAATCTAGTTGATACACCATAAGTATTTTAATTTGGTAATTGTAATGTATTTTGAATTTATTTGCATACATCCTTATTTTAATGTCGAAAAATATTTATTTATTAATTTGTTATTAATATTATTTTTTTTATCAATCTGGTTTATACACCATAAGTATTTTAATTTGGTAATTGTAATGTATTTTGAATTTATTTGAATACGTCCTTATTTTTATGTCGAAAAAATATTTAGTTATTAATTTATTATTGGCAATAATAATAATAATAATAATAATAATAATAATAATAATAATATTATTATTATTATTATTATTATTATTATTATTATTATTATTATTATTATTATTATTATTATTATTATTATTATTATTATTATTATTATTAATCAATCTAGTTTATACACCATTAGTATTTTAATTTGGTAATTGTAATGTATTTTGAATTCATTTGCATACGTTGAATTTTACGATTCTTGATTCCAAACTAGATTAGTGAAGAGTCTTGTTAAAATTCTTCAATTGAAGAGTGATTAGTTGAGATTCTACTTAAGATTCTAGTTTATACACAATAAGTATTTTAATTTGGTATTTGTAATGTATTTTGAATTCAATTGCATACGTTGAATTCAATCTAGGTTACCTTTTTTTTTAAGTACATATATCTTTCGACTTAATTATACAATCACAATAAATAGAGGATGGAGAACGAGGTAAATGCAATGTTGTTTGAAAACATGAAAGAAATAGTTCAATAAAACATAAATGTAAAAACAAAGTGCAAGTGTTATGTTGTTCCACAACATGAAATAAATAGTTCAACAAAATACAAATACATAAAAGTCAAGACGATGGATCGGGGATCAGAGACCTAATCAATAGTAGGGAATCGAGGTAGCTGACCCGACTGCCTTATAAACTCCTCAAACATAGCCATCTGCTGTTCAAGGGCTGCACGTGTTGCTCGTTCGGCCTCAAGTGCTGCTCGTTGTGCAGCTCTCTCCTTATCGTCGTCTGCTGCTCCTCCAACGTGGAGATCCGTGTCTCATACAGCTGCTGAGACATCCCGGAAGCGCCAGTGCTATGAGTAGACCCCCTACTATCCTGGTTCCGATCGGCACTTCCAGTGCCATAAAAACACTTCTTAAAATATAAAATATAAATAATTTTCAGCCCTTAGATCATCAAGATCTACGGTTGATTTGTAACCCTGTTGGATGAATTCGTGGTCCTGAGTTCGAATACCAAAGGTAGTAAAAATTTATTTTTCATAATTGGTAACTCTGTTGGATGAATTCATACGTGTTCTACATAAAATTCGTACATTAAAAACCATTTTTATTTTTATTTTAAGAAGTGTTTTCACGGTAGCCCTTCCTTATATGTATATATTACTTATGAACTTATTTGATAATTACTAACCAATACTCTGCTGCATGATATGAGTGGACTGAGACCCTCCAACGTGCATGTTGATCCCTGTACCGGGTCCATCGGGCAGACATCCAGTTCGCACGCTCGGTGGGAAACGGCCCAAACATCCTCCCGCGTCCAGTATATCTGGAGTCCCATCCAGAAATCGTCAGTCATGCCAAGGGGTCTATCCATCATCTCCCCTGCCTCGATCTTCGCCTTGAGCTTCCTCTTGTAGTCGCTCATCATGTCACTGTACCTTTTGCTAGCTTTCTGCTCCCACATCGACCTCACCTCAAGCTCAGCATCAGGCGACCAAACAAACTCTTTTTATTGAAAGAAATAGTTAATTTAATATATAACATTATAACAACATATAATGATAAATTTATATGTACCATAAATTCAGTTATACCTTTAATTCCTCAAAGTACGCATCATTCATCCCCTGTGGAGTCAACCTCCAAGTGTACCCGTTTAGGTTATCAATCTTCCTAAATGCTTTCGTGCAGGCGGCGAAGAGGCCCGGTGGCTCCTTCAACCTACTGTGTAAAAGTAATTTAAGGAATTATTTGCTATACGAGAAAAAGTAATTTAAGGAATTATTTGCTATACGAGAAATAATGATTTTAATTAAAATACTTACCAATTAGGCATCTTCTCAAATACAATCCTCCCTCCGTCCCTAGTCGAGTTGGCCCTGATCTCGGCTAGTGATGGGCCTCTGGGCCTTCTAGCACGTGAACTAGAAAAGGCCTGGGGAGTCTCAGGAGTCATATAAATGTGCGGCCCGGACCCTGAAGATGTGTCATCATTTTGATGCTCATCCTGTGCAGACCGAGCACGAGAAGCAAACCCAAGTAAATCTCTACGAATAGACATGTTACTTGTTTCAAATTGATTCAGATAAGCATAGACACAAATAAAATATCATAAATTACTTGAATCAAACGAAATTTCGGCAGCATAACCCCACTATCCTAACTACCAAGTGTTCGACTCTACCGGTAGCTATGGTAACCATAGTGGTTCTAATTTACTAAGCCTATATTAGGTCTACCCGGCCCCTCATTGTCGAAACAATACATACATATTGGTGTTTCACGAAACCAACACCTAAACTATAAAATGAAGTCACAAGCTATACCTAATGCAATTGATTGAAGAAGACGAAGTAAAATGATCGGAAATCTTGCTCGAGAGAGAAAGTAGCTGTTGTATTCAAATATATGAGATAGCGTAACTACAAAACACGAGTGCCAAGCCTATTTATAGAATACAGGGAAGGGTAAAATGGTAAAATTGGTGTAAGCGCATGCATTTGGCGTGGTCGAATGGTATATCAGGAATTTCATCTTCACGCGGGAAGTCTTCCGCGTTTCTGGCGATCCCTCTGATGGAGGTGATCTCTCTGGTGTGGATGACTTCTCTGGTGTGGAGGACTTCTCTGGCGTGGATGACTTCTCTGACGATGATGATTTCTCTGTCGAAGACGACTTCTCTGACGAGGGTGACTTCTCTGACGAGGGTGACTTTTCTGGCAAGAGTGACTTCTCTGGCAAGAGCCATTCCTCTGGTGGATGAGTTGTCTCTGATGGATGAAATCCCTTTGGTAAAAATGATTCTTCTGACCAGTATGATTCCTCTGATGAGGATGATTCCTCTGATTTGTATCCTTTCTCTACTCTGCACATTTTACTCCTCATCAACCAGTTGGTGTTTCACGAAACCAACACCTAAACTATAAAATGAAGTCACAAGCTATACCTAATGCGATTGATTGAAGAAGACGAAGTAAAATGATCGGAAATCTTGCTCGAGAGAGAAAGTAGCTGTTGTATTCAAATATATGAGATAGCGTAACTACAAAACACGAGTGCCAAGTCTATTTATAGAATACAAGGAAGGGTAAAATGGTAAAATTGGTGTAAGCGCATACATTTGGCGTGGTCGAAGGGTATATCAGGAATTTCATCTTCACGCGGGAAGTATTCCGCGTTTCTGGCGATCCCTCTGATGGAGGTGATCTCTCTGGTGTGGATGACTTCTCTGGTGTGGAGGACTTCTCTGGCGTGGATGACTTCTCTGACGATGATGATTTCTCTGTCGAAGACGACTTCTCTGACGAGGGTGACTTCTCTGACGAGGGTGACTTTTCTGGCAAGAGTGACTTCTCTGGCAAGAGCCATTCCTCTGGTGGATGAGTTGTCTCTGATGGATGAAATCCCTTTGGTAAAAATGATTCTTCTGACCAGTATGATTCCTCTGATTTGTATCATTTCTCTACTCTGCACATTTTACTCCTCATCACATATTAAGCAATAAAAAATAAAGTAATTAATTAAAAACAGTCATTTGTTGGGAGAAGATCATTAAAAACTAATCAATTTCTATCCCAAAGGGAGAAGATCCTTAAGAAATTGATTAAATCTATTCCACAATATATAATAACATATATATCATTTCATCCTAATCACATACTAGCATACTTAAAATTCACTTAATCATACTTAATTAAACAAAATTATCAAACATAAATAAATTAATCTAACAAATTCATACTTAATCATAAATTTAATCATAAAATTAATCATACTTCATAATTAATCATACTATAAATTAATTAAAATTAATCTAATTAATATTAATTTTAATATAACAAAATAATAGTAAATAAATTTAAAATTAATCATAAAATTCATACTTGAGAGAGAGAGATTGAAGACACCTGCGTCGTGGTTAGCCGGTGGTGGCGCGACCGGCGGGGGGTGGTCCGTCGACTCTGGGGTGTGAGGGGGTTGGCTTAAGGCGCGCGGGGGGGGGGGGGGGGGGGGGGGTGTTGGTAGCGGCGGCTGCCCTAAAATGTTATTTAGTAAATAGCAGCGGCATTATAGTGCCTCTAAATGACGACCCTGCTTCGAAAATAGCGACGGCGTTGAGTCCCGCCGGTATTTACCGGCGACATTGAGTCCCACCGATAATTAAATTAGAATATATAATTAATTATTTTAACATATACCGGCGGCATTGCCGCTGGTGATCACCAGCGGCCTCTACACCGCTGGTATTCTAGTCGTTATTTTAAAAAAGCGGGTCGGCATGTTTACTGGCGGTAAGGGCTCCGTCGGTAATTCCAGCAGGCATTTTAGCATTTTTTTGTAGTGGCAGTTCCCCTCTTCAGCCAAACTCCCCCCAGCGCCAGCCTCCGCCGCTGCTCCAGCGCCGCCGTCCCGCTCTGCCCCGCGACCACCACGGTAAGTTCCTATCTCTTTCTTTCGCCCCTCTCTCTCTCTCTCTCTCTCTCATCTGCGCCGCCGCCGCCCCACCTCTACTACGACGCTGCTCCGCCGCCGACCATCACCGGGTACGCTCTCGCCATTTTTATTATTTATGTTATTTATTTATTTTAATTAATTTATAAGAATAAATATGTTAATTTGTGAAATTGTTACATCAACAAGTTAGTTTTAATTATTATTCATCGCTTTAAAATTTTAATTAATTTATATGAATAATTATGTTAATTTTGTGCAATTTTACTACATAGATAAGTTAGTTTTAATTATTCTTCATAACTTCAAATTTTTAATTAATTTATATGAAGAAGTATGTTAACTATTATCCATAACTTTAAAATTTTAATTAATTTAAAAGTTAGTTTTGTGCAGTTGCGACATAGATATGCTACTATATTGTGGGATAGATTTAATCAATTTCTTAAGGATCTTCTTCCTTTGGGATAGAAATTGATTACTTCATAAGGATCTTCTCCCAACAAATGATTATTTTTTATTGCTTAATTTATATTATATTGCTTGAACAATTGGGAGCCTGGTAGACCTAGTAAATTCACATAACTGGTTGAGTTGAACACTTGGTAGTTAGGATAGTGGGGTTATGCTGTCGAAATTTCATTTAATTCAAGTAATTTATGATATTTTATTTGTTTTTTTGAATTAGAATTTACAAGAATGAGTGATAATCGTCTGTCGATGTATGCAAGATACAATGATCGTTCTGCATTTGAAACGAGACTTGAGGGTTTCCTTGAGTATGCGATAAATCAAACGGCTTATACAGATGGAGTATGTAACATTAGGTGTCTATGTAAGAAGTGCAAGAACGAGGCCTTTTTATCTGTGCCTACAGTCAGAGAGCATGTTACTAGGCGTGGATTTGTCCACAATTACACAACCTGGATTTGTCACGGGGAAGCACCAGTGTATATGCCGTCAGAACATACTAGAATAGATGAGGATGATGAGTAATACAGTAACTACCAAAGGATGATGTATGGTCATGCTGGACCTAATAATTACCAATATCCTCCAAATCTCGAGGATCCGCCCAATCCTGACGCTCAATAGATTTATGACATGTTGAACGCAGTCGATAGTCCATTGTATCCTTCCTGTGACACTTACTCACAGTTTATATCCTTTATGACACAATTCATGAGCATAAAGGTTGAAACCACATGTCAGAGAGATGTTTCAATCAGTTGTCTTCGTTTTTTCAAAAGGCTTTACCGAAGGATAACAACTGTCCCGACGACTTCTATAGTACGAAGAGAAATCTGTGCGGTTGGGTTTGCCAGTAGAGAAGATCGATTGCTGTGTTTATAATTGCATGTCGTATTAGGAAGACGATAGTGAGTTGCACAATTGTAAATTCTGTGGTGAGTCGCGATATAAGAAGAACTTGCATGCATCTGGAAGCCGCCGAAAGAAATGTGTGGCAGTCAAGCAGATGCACTACTTTCCTTTAACGCCCCGATTGCAGAGGTTGTTTGCATCTGCATCTCTAGCAATAGCCAAAAATATGCATTGGCGTGCGACTTTAACAGATGATGAGGTTATGCGCCACCTGGCAGACTCTCCGGAATGGAAACACTTGAATTCAGTTTATCCAGAATTCACTTATGAGACCAGAAATGTGAGATTGAGCCTCTCTACAGATGGTTTTGCCCTCTTTGCACAATCAGGACATCAGTATTCTTCTTGGCCGATTATTGTCACACCGTATAACTTGCCTTCGTGGTTGTGCATGAAAGAATAATTCATGTTCCTCACAGTTCTCGTGCTTGGGCCATCTAACCCACAGATGAAGTTAGACGCACTACTACAAAATTACACATACATAACACTCAATACATAACGGTGTTTTTAAAAAACCGTTATGTATGAGCGCACTTTTAGGTATAGATAACGGTTTGACAAAAATCCATTATCTATGTAGTGTTATCCATAAGTTTAGATAACGGTTTATGTTAATCCGTTATCTTTGTGCGTTATCTACTAGTTGCATACATAACGGTACTACAATCTGTTAAGCCGATCGTTATCTATGAACATATTTCACAATAGTTTATTAAACCGTTATGTATGAGGGCTTTGAAAATTGTTATGTATAATTTTGTTTAATTTTTTTAAAATTTATATTATATTATATATTTAAAAATAATAATCCCCAAAGTAAATTTCAAGGGTTTTCAGCTCTCCCTCTCACGCCATCTCTCATCTCTCGCTTGCTCACTCTCTGGTTCGTCGTGTCCAGCCGCGGCCACCTCTCCTCCGGCGAATCCGCCGGCGTGTCGCCTCTTGTCTCTCACCCCATCTCTATCTCTCACTTTTCATCTCTGTTCAGCGCACACACACTCACAAATCAAACCCTTCTCCCTCTCTCTACCTCCTCTCTGCACCGCCTTTGTCTCCGGCGAGCAGTACGTCGCTAGCCGCCACCTTCTCCAGCCTGGCGTCGCCCCCCATCCCCATCACCTCTCTCTCACTTCCACCACCACGGTATACTCTCTCTCACTCCATTTTCTATATGTATTTCTTTCTCTCTATCTTTGCGTAATTTTTGAATTTGGGCAGAGCAACCTTCGTCGTCGGCTCAGCGCCCACCACCGCTCCAATCGCACCACCACTGCCCCTGGCACCCGCCTATGGTCTCTGACTCCGACAACAGTCGCCCTCATTCTTCAGATAACAACTAAATGAAATTGAAGAGTGCATTAGGTAGCAAATTTTAGGGCATTTTGGACTCGAATTTTAGGGATTTATGGCTTGAATTTTCGCTAGTTTTTTTTTCTTGTTTAAGTTCATCTTTTTGTTCTTGGTTATTCTGAATTGAGAATATTGAACACTGCTTTCTGAAAAGAAGTTGCTTAAATTCATCGCCATTGCTGCCCCTATCTCTGATGAGCGCTCCACTTTCTCCTTCCCAATTGGAGAAACTGTTTGTTTCCCCAAAGTTAGGGCTGAAACTGTGCATGCTAATTAGGTTGTTCGAAGCAGAAGAAGTGTTGGAATAACAAATCTGCTGCTGGTACTGCTGCAGTGCTGCTGCGTTGATATGTAGGTTCTTTATGTTTTTTTATAGTGTAGAATGCTGACTGCGCTTGGCTTCTTGTTCAATAAAAGTATGATCTACTATTATTTTCTAAACGAATTACTCTAAACATTTTGAATGTCATACTGTCCGAGATAGATCTAGGGGTCCTAAGTTTACCGCTGATTTATTTTTCCTCAACGATTCTAGATCAATAGGTAATTGAGCTGTTACTTGCAGATTTCATTTGTCTCTCATGTACAAAGTCTTAATGAGCTTTAGGAGACTGACCCTTTTGCTGAGTTCTTAGATTTTTTTAGTTAATCATCTGGTGGTTTATCCTTCTCTAGGGAGTCTTTTATCTGAAGTGCACTCCATTTTCCCCTCTGTGGACTTTTCCTTCTTTCCTTTTGTGCAGTTCCTTCGAAGAATCACACTTTAACTGGTTATAACTAAGACAGTTAGGTCCCTGGTCTTCCGAACTACTATTTCACAATGCCTTTATATGTTGCATTCTTGTTTTTGGGAAAGTTTTATTGTATTCGGTTTCCGTCTTACAAACTTCGAAATGAGAGCTTTTATTTATGAGGCCAAACCTAGTCATACTTGAAATTTCTTTCAGTTTCTAAAAATGTATGCTTTCTCTTCATGCAGGTTCTTTCGTTATCCGAATAAAAGCCTGATATGATAGTCCATAACGGGGCTGGAGATGCTGGTTGATGCTTGTGTTCGAACTTTTTTCATCACTTTGTATCAACATTGTAAGTAGTTATTAACTTGGTGTGCTTATATTCTTGTTTTTGATGTCAAGGTTAACTTGGTGAATGATGGTCTGGTGACAATGCAGCTTGAATAAAGGGAATCATCTTAAGTAAGTTAGCCTCTTGTAATCCGAATTTGCTACCTCAATTGTAGTAAGTTATTCCCGTGGTTTCCTTGTACATTTATTAATGAATTTATATAATGTTTGAATCACTAAAGTCTCATGAAGTCTAACATGAGAACTCTAAACAAGTCCCAATTAGCAGAAATAACTTTATACTACTTTGAGATATAAGAATAACCCTTTATATATATTTATGCAAAAAGGTGGTTTACTAATTATAAATTTGTGTATTTTCTGGATATAAGAATCTGAAAAATATTCCACATATTTAGAACTTGTAGTTAAATTTGATTTCTTTCATGCTTAATGGATTTTGTTTATTAGTGTCTGCATAAGAAACGACCACTGTGATATGGTCGAGATATGATCAAGTGTCGGATAGATAACTAAGTGTTGGAGAGAAAGAGAGAATCTTTATGTGCATTGGATTTTGGGAATTTTGGCTTATAAGTGTCATCATTATCTGGTCATATTAATGGTTATGTAGGATTTTCGCCTTCGCGATGCCGGTGAATATAAGGAATGATATGGTCAGCTTCATAGGGCACAGGAATTGCAGGTTAAAATCTCTCTTTTGTGTCTTGATTGATGCCCATATATTCAATGTTCACAGGGTTCTGTTTTTAAGCATGTTTAATCATTGAACTCCAAAGGAGATTGTTTCCTGTCTGTTTTTAAGCATGAATAATATGGAAATACATCTAGTTGATAGTTGATACTAACTTTGCGATGCTTCCAACATTTTGCTACTATGATACTAGTTAAGAGTCAGATGACTTTGATGGATGAGCTTTCTTGCAATTTCAATATAAGACTTTGGTGTTGCTTGCATGTGATGGGCTTGAAGCTCTGAACAGACTGAAGTAATATAATTATTCATTAATTGCTTGGCGTCTATATTGTTTGTTTGCTAGGGGATTAGAGCAGGTGGGAACTCAGATTTCAGTGATGAAATGGGCAAGGAACTTAGCCAAATGAGTGCGGTAGCTGGGCTAAGGTGATTTTCGTGCCCAATCTCTTTTTTGTTGTCTGCTTTTTAGATTAAATGTGCCTTATACTTCATGTATCCATCTATGTCTTGCATGCTGCCATATGTTTGAGACAACTGGCTTTCAAAAAATGTTGAGGCCCGAACTCCTAACAACTAGATTGCCACTAATATCTGGAAATGGCATTAACATATGAATGGCAGTATGGCTTGTGAAATAGGTGTAGATGTTCATGGCTAGCTTGAGCCTTATGTAGTTAATTGCTCAGTGCATGCTTCTGTTTCAATTACCAGGTGAAACTCTTACGCGTGTTTATATTTCAATGGAAGCATCACTTTCATCCCCATCATTGCAGCTATCATCTCAGATTTATTTGCTGACTGCTTCTCTATCATCTGTTTTTCCTCTCATATCTTTGCTGGAAGATCTTATACTCTTGTGTGTGAAAAAAAAAAGGAAAGAAATAATTAATGCAGGGAGTAGTGCTACTTCTACTAAGTGCAGTAGTGAGCCACTTGTGACAAAAGTGTTTTGGTGTGACTGTAGGTTCTTGAACCGGGCAGCGCTGAAGAGTCTAGAGGAGTTTGGAACAGAAGGTTCCATGATAAGTCCATGGAAAAGATGCTGCTATTCTTGTCCCTGGTGATGTAGTTTGTATAAAATTGTATAAAATTGGGCGAAATTAAGAAGCTGGTGCTTGTATGGTGGGAGAATTGGTAGACATAAATGTATGTGATGTTTACTACATGCGCATGTAGTAAAACATGTATTAACAGGCAACTTGTGTAGCTCGAATTGTTGGATGCTATGTTATATATGCTAATATTATCTTGTCAATGTTATTTTATTATTTGAATTTTTTTATTGATTTTTAGATATACATAAAAGGAAAAATTGAGAATAAATAAAAAATATGCGGAAAACTGTTATCTAATACATACTAAACCGTTATCTATGTCTTACAAAGATAACGGTTTAAACCGTTATAAAAAGTATAAAAAATTGTTATCTATAATATGAGAAAAAAGAAATATTATATAATACATAACGGATAAATTCTAATACATAACGGTGGAAAACCGTTATCTTTTTTTTACAAAGATAACGGTTTAAACCGTTATAAAAAGTATAAAAAATTGTTAACTATAATATGAAAAAAAAAATATTATAGAATACATAACGGATAAATTATAATACATAATACATAACAGTAGAAAACCGTTATGTATAATCAATATAGATAACGGTTTCATAACTGTGATGTATGTGCGGTTGTACTGTTGATTTATGCTTAATTTACTCTATTTTTAAGGGTTTGAAGGTGCATGTTTTAAGATAATTGATAACTCTTGTATTAAGAGGTTATTACTCATTCTTTTAAGCTTTTAAGAAGAGTTTGATGCATGTTTTGTGTAGTTCTTTAGGTTTTCTTTTACGTTTTATTATCGTTTCGCTCTTTCGTCTTTGGGTGTTTGAGATTTGAGATGTATGAAAACTGATGCCAAAAGTTAGCTAATCTCATATAAAAATAGACAAATGAGTGTTTTGTTGTTTTTGTGTAGGGACTACAGCGTTGCTGGCATTTTGCTGCAGCATTCTGCTCAGTTGACTTGGACGAGATTTTCATGTGCAAAAGAGAGGGGACCACTTGCTAAAAGTGAAAGTTAGCTTATTTGGCACAAAAGTTTAACTTCTCTCAGCATAAAATCGAAGGGAGAAAGAGGAGCACCTGAAGTCTAAAACAAATGAGGGCAACATGGTCTTTTCATGGGCTATTTTTGGTGAAACCTAGCTGCTACATCAAGCAGGCAGCCGCAATTGAGGGGAATAACACAGAAAACAAGAGGAAATCAGGGGGAGCACGAGAGAGGGAGAAAGAGCATCTGAAATCAAAGACAAAGACCATATTTTTGGAGGAAGAGAAGAAAGAAGCAGAGCACATCATTAATCCTTACCATTTCTAGCTTCCTTTCTTTCTCTTACTCAATATTTTCAATCTGCAAACTCTAGTTCCAGTTACTGATAGCATCATGCTTAGCTTTATATTCATTTTCTCTTTCTTTATGTTAAGCATGAGCTAAACTTTTGAGGCTTGGATTGTTGATGAACTCTATGTCTTAGATTTGTAATTTCTTTGCACTTTATTTTAGTGAATCTCTCATTTTCCATTCAGCTATGCTTCATGTTATTTCTTGCTCTTGACTGGCCATCTTGTGCAAGATATTTAGCTACTTCTTGATTCTGGAAAGGTTGGGAGTAGTGGACTAGGTTGAATGGCATAAGAGCATGTGGCATAGGAATATGTTATTTGCCTTGTGTGCGGTTAAAAATTGGAGCTATGTATCTGTTGTTCTAGGCTGGACTTGGCATAGGAATATGCTCGAGAAAGTTGTAGAATGAAAAACCATAGGATTTGGGAAAGTTCTATGAATGTTGGTGAATTTTCGTAACTGTGAGGTTTTGCTTGAATATTGCTGCAGCAATCTGTTCAGTGTGAAAGACATAGAGGGATTCATCAATCCAAGTCCGTTTCTCTTATATATTTTCTTCGTTTAATCTTTTATCTTCTGTCTAGTTAACTTTAGTTAAGATTTTAACCAACCTTAGTTTAATTTTAGTTTGTTAGAAAACCATCCTCTTGATTTAAAGCTTTATTTAATTTCTAGTTTTCAAGTAGTTGTTATTTTGCTTATTTCTTTGTAGCTGAGATAGTTTAAGTTCTAATTTGCATTCCCTGTGGAGACGATCTTGGAATACTTCCTCTTATTACTTGTTGAGACTACGTGCACTTGCGTATTGAATTGTGTTAATCCGATTTTACCACAACAATAATCCTCTGGAAATTGGTGCGTTTTATGGTGTATTTTATGCTTTGCTGGAGATTTAGGCTTTCGAGATGGAAGAATGCAGTTTTGGAGAATTTTGGATGAATTTGGCATTTTCTAGGTGTTCTGGTCTCCAGAGCAGAGAAACCGACATCTCCAGAGCAGAGAAATCACCATCCCTCTGGCGTCAGAGAAATCAACTCACCCGAGCAAAGAAGCGCCAGAGGAATCGAAGCGCCAGAGTAACCGAGAAGCCAGAGAAATCACCGTTCCTCTGGCGATGTCAGAGAAATCACCATTTCTCTGGAGTCAGCGAAATCAAGAAGCCAGTGTAGCGAAGTCATCACCAGGGGAGTCAATAGTCAGAGCAGCCAAGCAAAAGTCCATTACAGCGGAACCGAGAAGCCAGAGAAATCGTCATTTCTCTGGCGCGACCAGTTACCCTGGTGACATCCATTCCTCTGGCGAGAGTTGTGAATTCAGCGAGAGTAGGAGTATTTTCCGGAGTGCGCATCCAGCTGGAAAGTTGCCTTATTTTACACGATTCTATTACCTTTAGAATTCTACTTTGCATGGCAACTTCCATGGTGATCCGAAGAAAATCTGAAGCTTATAAATAGGTCCTCTTTTGACCTATTCATCATTCCCGAACACCCGAACATTCATATTTCAATTTTATAGGTTTAGAATATTTTAGCTTTTTAGTTTTCAAGGCTTGGATCAAGATTGAAGATTCAAGTCGCTACTTCAGTTTTCATTCGGTTTTTATATAATTTAGTTTTTATAATTGCTTTCTTTTTAATTATGTTTATGTTTTATTTCAATATGTCTGGCTAGTTCTTTTATTCTGAACCTAGGGTTTGTACATAGCTGATTAATTATGTGTTTTTGATTTATTGATATCAATTTGCCCTCCAACTTGTGATTCATGATTCCTGGTGCTTAATTTCTTGTGAATTATTTGGCCAATAATTTACATGTCTAGTTGTTCGATTTGAAGACTTGAATGCGATAATTGTTCAGCCGATTCAGGAATGCATGTTATAGTAGTAGCCTTGACACTTGAATGGGATAGGTGAAACTATAGAGAGCTATTCTTTGTGTACGCTTGGGAGTTAATTTATTCCTTGGAGTCTTGAATGTGAAGGGGGTAAATTAATCTACTTTCATAGGTGTTCGTTAGAGAAGCTTGTGAATAGTTCTGTGATCTCTCATCAGGGTTAGATTAAATTGGTAATTGAATCAATAGATTAAATGCATGTAATTAATTAGTAAAAGTACATCCCTAGGGTCAGAGTTTTTTAATATTTGATTTTTTTATCATTGTTTCTCTGCTCTTTAGATTTTATTTTGTTAAATTTAGTTTTTGATTCACCTTCCTATTTGCTTTGCCTGTCTACTGTGAATGTCTGTTTAGGGAATAGTTAGAGTAATTTCGTTTATCAGTCCCTGTGGATTACGATACTCGGTTACCAATTTTTGCTACAATTGCACCGTGTTAGTTGCGGTATTTTGTTGCTAATAACTAGTGATCAACTCTTTGGCGCCGTTGCCGGGGACTGATTAGAAGTTACTTTAATATTTCCGATAGGACTTAGTAGTATTTCAGGCGTTTACTATTTCTTTTTATTTTTATTCTCATTTTTTTTCAGGCACTGCATACGATGGCTACTGAGGAACAAATTCATGCTCTACAAGAGCAGCTGCAACAGCTGTTGGACGCTCAAGCTGCTAAAGAAGCTCATAATCAGCCTCCGATTGCAGAGATGTTCGTTCCTCAGTATGAGTATCAGGAACCTCCCCGTATTAATGCCAATAATTTTGAGTTGAAGACTGGTTTAATTACAATGGTCCAACAGAACCAGTATAGAGGGCACGTGATAGAGGACCCTAATGCGCACCTGGCGTATTTTCTGGAGCTATGCAGCACGGTAAAGATGAATGGTGTTCCCGACGACATTATCCGTCTTCGTCTTTTCCCTTTCTCGCTGTCACGACCGGTCTTAACTAAGGATAGGTAAGCCGGGAAACCGTGACTAGGGAAGGGAAATTAGGAGAGGGGACAGAAAAGGGGTGATAAATAATAATAAAGGAATTGAACTAAGATTGAGACATCATATGAGAAAAAAAAAACACACATAAATAGATAAGAGCGAGTAATCGGTCAAGAGTATCCGATTTAAGTGTTTATACAATAACTTGATTTGACAATCCAACATAATAGGATAATATGCATCATAACTGAGTGTTCGCAGCGGAAATAGAACGTGATACATGTATGAAGACATGTATCGCCAAGAGTTTATTTAGTAAATATGACAAAGCTCCGCACGACACCCCATCATCACTCATCACTGCTCAACCTGCACATTTAGAAATACATGCAGGGCTGAGTACAAAGTACTCAGTAGACATATGCCGAAAATCATATACATACATAATAAATGTAAATTGTCATGCCATTTCAATAGTATAACCAAGGGTTTTTACTTAAAAAGGCCCTAAGCATACTAAATTCATTTGTGATTCTAAAGTTCGTCTGATCAGACTAAGTTCTTTTGTAATCTATCATATCTGAATCTGTGTGCCGGAGAGGTGGCCACCTCTCTCGGTCACTTGACCGGCCAACCCGCTAGATGACTCACGGTCACTGGTGTACACTAGCCAAGGCAGGATAGCTATCAACTGCTCAAGACCCGAATTCGATTACATGATAACTGGCAAAGCCATATCAGATAGATATCATACTGAAATTAAAACATTTTATGGCAAGACAATACTTGAAATAACTTCAACTCAAAGATTTTGTCATGAAATAACTTGCTTGAATGTAACATTTTAAGCTCATTTGATATATACGAAAGTAATGCCTACCTGATTGCAGTGTTTTGCTACTTAAGACAATGATTCTCTTTCCTTAGCGCGATAGGTTACTCAGGCGCTTTTGTTTATTTGAACCTTTGATAACACGAAACATGTGTTCGAGTGAATAATAGAAAAGATAACAACAAATGCAGTGAATCACTATTCACTCATTTCTCTAACTACCCATATTTCCTTAAACGACTGTATCTAACTCATATACAATCGTTCTTCTTTTATCGAAATACTTCATGTACCTTTGAGGATGTAGGAAAGCCCATTTTATATTATTCCTTTATTTATCCATTATAAATAAAGAATAATTTATAAAATATTTTCCTTTTCCCCATTTAATAATGCCAATCAATATATATATATTGCTACTATTAAAAGAACTAATAAGTCATTAATAAATTCTAAATATTAATTCCTGATGAAAATTTCATTGTGAGATTTTAGGAACATTTGTAAAAATATTTTAAAATAATAAAAGGAGTTAACTATAAAAGAAATTTTCGAGAAGATCTAATAATTTTAATATTTTAACCATTTAATTAATAAATCTTTAATATTTCATTTATCAACTATTCCATCTAATATAATTTTACCAACAAGTTCTCATGAAATCTTTCTCAGAATATTTATATATCTCAATAGCTCATTTATAAACTAAAAGTGATATTTTATCAACAATAAAACTTTAAAATCCTTAATAAGAATTATTTAGAAACATTTCAATCTCAACAAAACTGTATAGATTCAACTTCAACTAATAAACTGCTTTTACTCCGAACTCGTATGGAGTCGAATTTTATATCAATAGAAACCTCTTTGAGTCTAGTTTAATTGAAAAAAAAGTATGTTGAAAAACTCCAAGTAGTTTAAGAGATATAGCGATTTTCCCATCGCCTACCAGATTCGGCAGTTTCTGCCAACTGAAAGTCCAGATTTTTGAAAAATAGCAAACGTTACCTGAATGAGCTCAAATTTTATATGTAGATAGCTAACACATATATCTTCATAGAATAAAAATTTGAGATCTAAATATCAACATATGGTTACTGAAATAATTAACTTAATCATCTGCCTCACGACAGTTTTAGCAGATACGGGCAGTAGATTTCTCGAATTTTAAAAGGGTAGTAAACGAAGTTCAAATGATATGAAACTTTGTACGAATATTTATCACACTCCCATCTATACCCCAGAAATTTCTCATAATATAATAGAAACGGGAAGGCATCGAAATAAGGGCGTCAACTTACCCTTGTCCAAGTGAGCACTAATGGAAGTTGTTCGCCGGGGTTTTTTTTCTGGTCGTCGTTCCGCGATGGGGTTTAGCCGCGAAGGTCTACGACTTAGTTTTCCTCGTGCGAGATAGATCAGGCTACACAACAGTGGTTTCTCGATCCTTTTTCGTCGTAAGGATAGTGAGAAACGAAGGCCGTAAGTTGGCCGGTGGCTAAGTCGGGAATTCGACGTTGGCCTCCGAAGGATATTGTGGCCTTTGGTCGGGAAAATATAGAGAAGGTTTCGGCCTTTCGATTGTTGGGTTTGGTAGCCTAAAGATGGAGGAACGAGTACACGTTCTCGGTTCAGAGCCTAGTGGCCGGTCGACGAAGAAATGGTCCGGCGAAGGGAGCTCACTTGAGCTCTTGCAAGTAAAAAAAAAAAAACAAATCTCAAACTCTCTCTTGCTCGCTGCACTTCTTCCTTCTGCAGAACTCTCCTCAATTTATAGAGGAGTTTCTGCAGACAACAGAATCAAAATGGTGGAAATTTTGGTACCTGGAGTTGCAACTTTTGAAGATTTGATCGTTGAAATTTACATCCTTTGACAATTGTGATCTTACCGTGAAATTTCTTTCTCGGCGTGCTGAAGCTTTTGAAAATTGTGGATATTGGCGTGATTTTCTTCTCCTACAGGAGACTTTGGGGTGTGATGGAGTTCAGATATACTACAGGAAGAAATCTGCAATCTTTACAATCTCCTTCTGCAGTAATGGTGTATTGGAGGGGAAGGTGAATAGTATAGGGAATAGTGTAGGGAATAGTGTAGGAAATAGTGTAGGAATTGATGTGTTGGATGAAAAATCGAGACATACGTGTAGTGCCGTGATCTAGTTTCTCCTAGTTCCTGTAATAATTTTCCAATTCTCGTTTAATAAATACTCGTC
The DNA here is from genome assembly GCF_028751815.1 of Salvia miltiorrhiza. Classification (NCBI taxonomy): domain Eukaryota; kingdom Viridiplantae; phylum Streptophyta; class Magnoliopsida; order Lamiales; family Lamiaceae; genus Salvia; species Salvia miltiorrhiza. The sequence goes on from NC_080388.1 coordinate 7,540,703, forward strand.
GTATTTATATAAATTAAATCCTCAATCTTGAGATTTAATACGTGAAAGTCGGAATTAATTCGCGACTTAATACCTTAACTCATATAATGCGAAATAATAAAATTATTATGCATATGATCTCAAGTTATAATTCTAGCAATTTGATTTAAATAACACGATTTATAAAATCGGTTATAAATCTAAATTTTCTAATAATATTGATTAAATCAATAAACTGGTAAAACAAAGTCTCAAACGTATAGTTAAACCAATAAATTTAATTATTGGTTTCATTCATGACTGAATATTAAATCGCAGCTCTGTATCTCTTATACAGACTTTTGCTGAAATAATATTATCTGAACAAAATAATCACCATAAATAATTAAAAGAATTTTATAACTAATGCACATATTTAATCTAATATGTATTTAAAAGAGCGGGGCATCACACTCGCTGCGGGATAAGGCGAAGTCGTGGTATCATACACTACAGCTGGGAGAGAATACCATGTGGGAGAATTTAGCTCAAGCTTTCCTACGCAAGTTCCATCCTCCTGGCCTGACCACCCTGAAATTAAAGATGGACATTGTGCAGTTCCAGCAGTTTGAGGGAGAAAAGCTGGCAGATACATGGGAGAGGTATCAAGAGAAGTTGAGAAAGTGTCCGGGCCACGGATTTGATGAAGGGACGCTCATTATCATGTTATACAATGCTTGTGGAGAGCGTACAAGAATGCATTTGGACACAGCTGCAGGAGGTTCTCTGCTTCAGAAAGGCAGTTCCGAGGCGTGGAGCATCATCGAGAATATGGCTGCTACGAGTTTTCAATGGCCATCAGAGAGAGTACAATTGAAAAGGGTGGCAGCTGCTTCCAGCTCTGATCCTATGGCAACGATGGTTACACAGCAGGCAGCGATTGCTACGCAGCTGGCAGAGCTGACTACTAAGATTAATTCTTTGACCATTGGAAATCAGGAGCAAACTGTGAGAGATCCCACATGCATAGAAGACGTAAATTTTGTCAATGGCCAAAACTATGGAAATTTTCAGAAGGTGCAGCCAGGAATGTACAACAGAGGGCAGCGATTTCAACAACAATATCAGCCAGGAGCACGCCCGTATCCTAACCTTTCTTACGGCAATCCGAACAATGCTTTGCAGCCTCCACCTGGATTTTCTGTATCTAGTGGAGGAGTTATAAATGAGCCGAAGAAAGTATCGCTTGAGGATATGATGCAGCAGATGTTAACAGAGATGTCTAGCATGAAGACAACTGTTAATACAAGGATGACCAATTTGGAGTCTCAAGTGGGTCAAATTGGAAATAATTTTTCAGCACTGTCCAAGCAAGTGCAGATATTAGAGACTCAAGTTGATCAGATGGCCAACCAAGCAGCTGCGCAGCACACACCAGGAAAATTTCCTAGCAACACTCAGTTCGATCCGAAGAGCCAACATCAACAGCCTCAACAAAATCAGCAATGTCATTCCATACGGGTGGTTGATAATACAGTTGAGGATGCAGAGCAGCGGGATCATACAGAGCAGAGGAATCACCATTCCTCTGCAGAGCAGGGGAGTCAGCCAGAGCAGCGAGATCAGCCAGAGCAGAGGAATCACCATTCCTCTGCAGAGCAGCGAGATCGTACAGAGCAGCGGGACGGCAAGAATGGAAAGGAGAAAAATATAGAGATTATGGAGGAGGATGACCTGGAGACGATTGTGTGCGATTCACCGCCTACTTCTAAGGCATCATCGAAAACCTCTGCTGTTAAGAAGCCTATTCCTACTCCTACGTTTCCCAGGCCAGAGTACAAACCTGTAGCACCCTTCCCGAATAGCCTGGCAAAGCCGAAGATGGACCAGAAGTTAGCCAAGTTCATGGAGATGTTTTCAAAGCTTCACATCGACATTCCTTTACTTGATGCTTTGAGAGATATGCCAGGCTATGCCAAGTTCCTCAAGGACGCAGTCTCCAACAAGCGGAAGTTGGGGAAATATGAGACGATCAATCTTTCTGAGAAATGCAGTGCAGTGCTACAAAGGAAGCTACCATTGAAGCAAAAGGACCCTAGCAGCTTTACTATAGCTTGTGTGATTGGAGGGCAGAATTTCTCCCGCGTTCTTTGTGATTCAGGGGCAAGCATCAATTTGATGCCTCTCTCAATTTTCAACCGATTGGAGATTGGAGATATCAAGCCTACCTCTATTGCATTGCAGATGGCAGATCGTTTCATCACATATCCCAAGGGAATTGTGGAGGATGTCCTAGTGCAGGTGGAACAATTTATTTTTCCTGCAGATTTCGTAGTGTTGGACATGCCGGAGGACAAAAATACTCCATTGATCTTGGGGCGGCCGTTTCTAGCTACGGGCCGTGCATTGATAGACGTGCAATAGGGAGATCTGACTCTCCGCGTCAATGATGAAAAGATGACATTGAGAGCCTATAGGGAAACTGTGATTTGCAAGAAACCTCCACCAAATGAAGTTCTCCAAAATGAAATGATTAATTTGGCTGACAGTTTTCTAGCAAATTCGGAAGATGAAGAGGTTGAGAAAAATGAGCTGCCCAAGTATGAAGCCAAGAAAAAGACTCCAAAACCAAAAGAAGTGCTGACTTTTGAGAAGCGTTTGTTTTTGGAGCATGATGGGGGGTCTTTGAAAACCTATACCCCCAAGAAGAAGAAAGTGAAATTTCGGATTTTTCGGAACAAGAATGAGAATGGGGCAATGCTTGTGGAGGATGTCCGAGCCAAGAAAAGTGTTTTGGTGGAGAGGGCACCCAAGAGTAGAAAAACTTTCCGATGGTTAGAGTGCTGTTTCCGACCTCCATGAGTTTTTGAGGTATCGTCGAGCTCTAGACGTTAAATTAAGCACTTGTTGGGAGGTAACCCAATTGTTTTTTTTTTTTTTCCTTTCTTTCAGTTTCGCTTTGTTTTGTTTTGTTTTGTTTCTTTTTGTTTCTTTGTTTTGTTTGGGGCGGGTGTTTCTCTGCCAGATTTCTGGAGGTCTTCATACCCAGCGCAGCCGCTCTCTTCGCTGCCCAAGGTCACAAACCTTTTCACCGCCTCTCACGAAGGTTCAGCTTTTCATTGCCGATAATCAGGGACGTTTTCTACACTCTTCGTATTTCTTTTATGCCCTGAGGACATGGCATGCTTTAAGTGTGTGGGGGTGTTTTGGAGCTTATATTTTTCAAAATTGGGCGAAATTGATTTTTCTACGCTTAGTTTTTGGTCTCGAATCTTGCTAGTTTGTATGAATTTGTGGAAGAGAATAAGGTTTTCGATGTGAATTTCGGGTTTATGTTTGTTTGGTGGTTATTCTTATTTTACTTTTAATATATGTTTCTTGATTGTGCAAAGAATTATGAGTTTTGTTGCAACAATTTGTAAGTTAGTAAAACGTGATTTCTCCGGTAGATGCTAGAAGGAGTGTTGTCATTGTGATTGCCTACGATCGTATCTTATCTGTGAAAATGTTGGACGAATTGCCAACTTTAAAAAATTGCCAGCTCTGAAACATCTGGCCTGTTCTGAAATGTGATAGCTCTGAGTCTCTGCTCCTCTAGTCTAACTATGAGCATGGGAAACCACGTGAAAAGACTTTGGATCACATCCAAATGGTTTTATTTCATGAATTATGGCTCAACTGTCGAAATCTCAAGCACACAAAGTGTGAAAATTGGTGATATTGATTATAAAGGCGATCACATTAGGGAATTCACTTCTAGCGGAGAATTGGGTCTGATCGAATTACTCGCATTACTCTTTTGTTGCTTCATATACTTTGAGTTACTTGCATGACCGAGAGATGTATGTTGATTGTAAAGTTTTGAATTGACTTTGTGAATGTTTGGATGGAAATGAACATTGTTGAAATCAATCTCTTCCTAGGATTCATATAGATTTTGCTTGAGGACAAGCAAAAGGCTAAGTGTGGGGAAGTTGATTTATGCTTAATTTACTCTATTTTTAAGGGTTTGAAGGTGCATGTTTTAAGATAATCCTCTGGAAATTGGTGCGTTTTATGGTGTATTTTATGCTTTGCAGGAGATTTAGGCTTTCGAGATGGAAGAATGCAGTTTTGGAGAATTTTGGATGAATTTGGCGTTTTCTAGGTGTTCTGGTCTCCAGAGCAGAGAAATCGACATCTCCAGAGCAGAGAAATCACCATTCCTCTGGCGTCAGAGAAATCAACTCACCAGAGCAAAGAAGCGCCAGAGGAACCGAGAAGCCAGAGAAATCATCGTTCCTCTGGCGATGTCAGAGAAATCACCATTTCTCTGGAGTCAGCGAAATCTAGAAGCCAGTGTAGCGAAGTCATCACCAGGGGAGTCAATAGTCAGAGCAGCCAAGCAAAAGTCCATTACAGCGGAACCGAGAAGCCAGAGAAATCGTCATTTCTCTGGCGCGACCTGTTACCCTGGTGACATCCATTCCCCTGGCGAGAGTTGTGAATTCAGCGAGAGTAGGAGTATTTTCCGGAGTGCGCATCCAGCTAGAAAGTTGCCTTATTTTACACGATTCTATTACCTTTAGAATTCTACTTTGCATGGCAACTTCCATGGTGATCCGAAGGAAATCTGAAGCTTATAAATAAGTCCTCTTTTGACCTATTCATCATTCCCGAACACCCGAACATTCATATTTCAATTTTATAGGTTTATAATATTTTAGCTTTTTAGTTTTCAAGGCTTGGATCAAGATTGAAGATTCAAGTCGCTACTTCAGTTTTCATTCGGTTTTTATATAATTTAGTTTTTATAATTGCTTTCTTTTTAATTATGTTTATGTTTTATTTCAATATGTCTGGCTAGTTTTTTTATTCTGAACCTAGGGTTTGTACATAGCTGATTAATTATGTGTTTTTGATTTATTGATATCAATTTGCCCTCCAACTTGTGATTCATGATTCTTGGTGCTTAATTTCTTGTGAATTATTTGGCCAATAATTTACATGTCTAGTTGTTCGATTTGAAGACTAGAATGCGATAATTGTTCAGCCGATTCAGGAATGCATGTTATAGTAGTAGCTTTGACACTTGAATGGGATAAGTGAAACTATAGAGAGCTATTCTTTGTGTACACTTGGGAGTTAATTTATTCCTTGGAGTCTTGAATGTGAAGGGGGTAAATTAATCTACTTTCATAGGTGTTCGTTAGAAAAGCTTGTGAATAGTTCTGTGATCTCTCATCAGGGTTGGATTAAATTGGTAATTGAATCAATAGATTAAATGCATGTAATTAATTAGTAAAAGTACATCCCCAGGGTCAGAGTCTTTTAATATTTGATTTTTTTATCATTGTTTCTATGCTCTTTAGATTTTATTTTGTTAAATTTAGTTTTTGATTCACCTTCCTATTTGCTTTGCCTGTCTATTGTGAATGTCTGTTTAGGGAATAGTTAGAGTAATTTCGTTTATCAGTCCCTGTGGATACGATACTCGGTTACCAATTTTTGCTACAATTGCACCGTGTTAGTTGCGGTATTTTGTTGCTAATAAACTAGTGATCAACTATTATCTTTTCCCTTCATAGATAACGGTTTTTAAACCGTTGTGTATGACATATATCATAGATAACACCACTATACACAAAGGTTTTTTTGCTCATAGATAACGGAAAAAATCCGTTATCTATGAGCGTTTTTCTAGTAGTGACGTTTTCTTGCAGCCAATAATACAAGAGTTGAAATATTTGTGGAAGGTAGGTATGAACACTTACGACATATCTTTGAAGCAAAATTTCCAAATGCGGGCAGCTCTTATATGGACTATTAGTGATTTTCCAACGTACGCTATGTTGTCTGGGTGGGGTACAGCTGGAAGATTGACATGTCCACATTGTATGGAGGATACAGAAGCATGATAGAGAAAGTGCGACTGATCATGATAAAAAATCTTAACGGTGTTAAACAGCCGTTAGGGCAGAGGGTCCGATTGTTAAAAATTAGACGCTCTGAGGGTTTAGTTAGCCCAACTTCGACTATAGTGAGCCAAACGTGATAAGGGCCACTGTGATAGGAGCTTATTTGATACTTAACCCTTATTAATTTTTTCTTAATTTTCTATCTCATTAATATCCGGTCAAATTTAGTATTGAGTGGCCAATCGAAATATTATGTCCAAATTTGTCGATTACTAAAACGACATCAGTCTATAAAGATAGCAAAATGAGATAGATAACTGTCATTTAATATAGACTACCATTTCAATGAAAGCTAGTATACGCCCATTCGTGCGATGCACACCGGACATCGAAATTAAACGATAAATTTAAATAAATAAATAAATAAATATAAATAATGAAAAACCCAAAATATAAACAAATAGTATAAAAAAAAAGTTATTTAAAGAATAGAAAAATAGATAAATTTCAAAACGAGTAGCGATATTTTCATAATTTTAAAAATATGTTATTCAGAAAAATAGATAAATTTAAAAACGAGTAGCGATATTTTCATAATTTTATAAATATGTTATTCAGAAAAATAGAAAAATATGATTTTATCTCCACCGTTATCAAGTTGAGCTATTTTTTCACTGTGATTGAAATGCAACTTTTAGAGTTGAATCGATGTTTTGATGAAGTGAACATATAACTAATTTATGCATGGCATACTTGGATCTTAGAGATTGAATTTGATATTGAAAGCTATTTCACTTTGCAAAGTTATATCCTTCTTAATTTTACGAAGTTACGTTGTATGAACTTGAAAGTCAATTTGAAAGTTACTTTTGTAATTTAAATGATATTATAATTATGTTAATGATTATTATTTATTTTTAATTTAATTAAAAAAATTGAACCCCTGTGAATCGAAAGTTTGGCTCCGCCACTAAAAGTAAGTAGACTTCTTATTCGTAAATAAGATATTGCTTAAATGTAAATTAATTTTTTCATAAAATCAAATAAGACTTTTATTTACGGCAAAAAGACTTTAAAATTTTCTATTCGTAAATGAGACTTTTGCTTAAACGTAAATAAGACTTTTCATTATTAAATGACAATTTTATATAAAAAAGAAAAGAAAAAACCTAAAAAAAACCCTTGAAAGCACAGAAAGAGCAGACTAAGGGCCGAGTCTCATTAAAACCTTTTCACGGAAAACCCAGTGGTAAAAACCGTGAATAGGAAAAAGAGTACTCGTCTAGACACAAGACGAAAGTAGGGAATAGCTAAAGGAGATACAACTCCGAGATTCAGAATAACAACGAAAAAACAACCACCCATCAGTCCCAACTACCGTTTCTTACGCAGATGGCTATGCGAAGCCATGTCAAGGCGAACCGCAGCCCTAATCTCCTCAATCTCGTGCGGCCACCACCCTTCTGAACGTTGTTGGTTAGCCATAATATCTGCCGCCTTGTTTCCTTCTCTAAAGATGTGAGAAACCTGCAGCGAGAAAGCATCTAACATCTTTAAAATCCTATTCCACGCCGCCTTAAAACGCCAAGGCACATTCAAAGAACGAGTATTAAGAATTGATATCACGTAGGTGGAATCGGCTTCAATCCAAAGCTTGTGCAAACCACGATTGTGAGCAATTTGAATCGCCGAGATAGCAGCCAGGAGTTCCGCTTCAAAGGCAAAACCCGAGCCACCTTTGAAGTGAAAACAACCACGCACTACATTCCAGTTATCTCTAAACACCCCACCTGCAGCAATAGTGCCCGGAGCTCCCGTCGCTGAGCCATCAGTATTTACTTTGATCCACGGCGCCACCGGTGGCCACCAATGCACCTCAACAAACTCCGGAGGAGGAGCACTCCTGGTAGTAACACCCACTGCCCGGAGAATCAGATAATCTGACCAAGAATTCGACATGTAACCTAATTTAGGAAAGTTATCATCAATCTCTTTGAAAGCAACTTTCACAGTGTGGATGACACGACTTGCTTCGAACTTTTGATTATCAAAGATACAATTGTTTCTCTGCATCCAGATGGCCCAGATGACCGTGATGATACCAGCTTTCCAGAAATTACCGGTGAGGGGACTAAGTTTAAACTGCCAAGCTTGTAACAACCCGCTCTTTTATATTTATTTAAGTCCAATATTGCGTGTTTATTAATTTTTTTAGTAAATGAAACGCTTTATGAATTCCAACTATGATTCTGAATTACGTAATTTGGAAACAGATTCGCTACACTAGCAGTATGCATTTATTTATCTTCGCGTGTTTAAAATCGCGACGTTAATCTTTGAACCGATGAATTTTTATTATTCGAAGTTATAACCAACTCAGCGAAGTTGTATTATTTATTAGTCAAGATGGAGTTTATTTCATATTGTTACTTAAGTCGTGAATTATTTCCGACTTTGAAGCCAATTAAATCTACGGATTTAATTTAGGTATTAGAATGACGAACGAATTAAATCTATGGATTTAATTTAGCAATCTCGTTAATAATACAAATTAGAATATAGAGCAACAACACTGAAGGATTATTTTTAGATCACATCATACTTTACAACCATATACACACATGCTTATCTACCATCTGCAACAAAGGAAATGAAGAAGGGAATGCACTCCCTACGGTTTACACTCTACCACTTTCCTACTCCACCACCTGCCACCCCCCCTAAGTTCAAGAAAATGGGAAAAAGGAAAAGGGGGTGGAGACATGTGCTGCACACTCCCCTATCTTCTCTTGAGCCTGCTGCATTCTCGCACCCCAACAATACAGCCTCCTCCCTTTTTACCTCTCTTTGCAGCAAACAAGAACTTCATTCTCTTCCATTTTGAAAACCATTTTGAAACAAGAAACGCACCAAGGAGCAGGAGGAACTGCCTTTGCCTTGCATTCATTGCTTTGCCCACATTCAAGGTGAGATTTTGTGTTTATTTCATCCATCTCCTCCCATTGACCAACTGCAATTATTGAAACAACAACATCGATTAATTTCAGTTCGGTGAAATCATTCCAGTTCGTTTAAACTCAGCAACAACAGCCACCCAACAAACATTCAAGGTATTTCATGCCATCTCAGTTCACTCTCTCAACATATACATTTCACATCCCAGTAGAGCATACTTCATATATTAGAAATGCAGTAGATAATGAGCATGACCACCTTCATTATTCACATAGAATAGAGTAATACAGATAGACATAGCAAACCACATTCGAGTATAAGATTTACGGCCCTCTTATGGGCAAGATTAAAACTTAGCTTCTAGAGGAGTGGGGCTACTGCCTTGCTCGGAGCCTGAGGACGACGCAGTATCGAACCCTCCGGCACGGCGCCGGAGCTCAGGAAAACGATAGAGGCGTCAAACTTTTCCCTGCTCGACAGATACCGTACAACAGCAACGGCAGAGCTCGTAGGGGCTTCCTCAGGGAAGGAGGACGGGAGCTGACATCAGAGGGACGCAAAGACAGCGGCGTCGCTCGCGAATATCACTGCGGCGGCAGCGGATCGAGACCTCGGTGCTTGACAGCAGGTTTCAGGCGAGAAGCTTGCCTTGTTGCTCCACGACCTGTTCAGTTGGGCCGAGAGACGAACGAGACGACGCGATGATGGAGCTCTCACCGGCTTCGGAACTCGGAGAAGAACTGGAAACGGCGAACACCCGGCTGTTCGCCGGCCTCCCTACAGCAGCAGCGTTCGATGTTTGGCAGCAGAAGTCGGCCTTGGGCGAGGCAGCGGCAGCCGACGACGGTGGTGGCTGTCGGAGCTCTGCAACAGGAGAAGCAGCAGCGGCGGACTCCTCGGCGACAGCAGCAGTCGAAGGCGGCTGACTCGGCGACTTCAGGCGGAGCGGGACGGCGCGGTCAAAGGCCAAGCGCCGCTGGTCGCGGCCCAGAGCAGAACAGCAGCAGTCAGCGGCAGCAGCTCCACGCGGCGGCGCGACGCCGAGTGAGAGAGCGAGAGGCGGGTCTGGGTGGTGACTGATGAGAGAAGGGAGGAGGACGAACAGCCAGCGCCGGATTCCGGAGCCACGGCGGTGGAACTCCTCGATGACGGCTGGAACGGGCGAGAGAGGGAGATGACCGATGGAGAGAAGAGAGAGGATTCTGTGTGAGAAACTTTGGGAGAGAGAGATATGCAGCGTGAGTTTTAAATTGAGAAAGAGAGAGAGATATAAAGTATGTGTGTGTGCGTGTCTTTTGCTAAAGAAAAAAAGGTGTGTGCATGTGTTTTGTGTTGAGAGAAAGGAAGAGAGAGAGAGAGATAAAGTATGTGTGTGTGCGTGTCTTTTGCTAAAGAAAAAAAAGGTGTGTGCATGTGTTTTGTTTTGAGAGAAAGGAAGAGAGAGAGAGATAAAAAAAAAAAAGAGGGAGTGTGTGCGTGTGTTTTGTTGTTAGAAGAGAGAGAGAGATTAAAAAGTGTGTGTGAGTGTGTTTTGATAAAAGAGAGAGAGAGAACCGATAATAAGAGAGAAAGAAATGTCGGTAGAGAGAGTGATAAAGAGGCGTAAATTTGGGGAAGAAAAGGAGAGAGTTTTGGACCGGGTTTGGGCCGGTTTGGACCGGGTTTGGGCGAATTTTTGGGCCCTCTTATTGGGCCTAGTTCATTTTATTTGTTGGGCCAGAGATTAATTCATTTTGGGCTTCCCATGGGCTTCTATTAATTTTCTTATGGGCTTCAAATCCATATAATTGGGCACCTATTATTTATTTATTTAGGCCCAATAAGAATTATTATTTTAGGCCTCATTATTAATCCTAATTATATTTAATTAGTGATTAATTTTAAGACTTACTAATTATTAATTAGTAAGTGAATTAGATTATTTTTAAGATGAGTAGATTATTAAATATTAATAATCCGACCTCATAAGACGAGCTTTATTTCCTTAAATAGGATTAGCATCTCATAATATTATTAAAGGAATATGAGTCATGCATAATCATTTCACGCATCCTCATTTATTGAGATCTTTCGAGAATTAGAATCTTATTTTATTTTCTCGGATTAAAGGTCAAGCACCAGAGTTAGAGCTAAACCGTGAGTCTGCTATTCAGGTGGGCTTTCTTACGTATAAACTAAAACCATATAGTAGAATTGTTAAGACTTTATGCTTATGAATTTTGAATGATATTGTCAATGCCTAAATGCTTTATGTTTTGTTATTAATTGCCTATCTGATGTTAATCGAATTCGGATTCTGGATGGGACCGCAAATCCCTTCGGAATTAGTGTACACCTTGTGATCGTGAGTCATCTAGCGGGTTGGCCGATCATAGTGTCCGTAGAGGGAGGCCTCCCTCTCGGCACGAGTTACTGATATGGTGATTAATGATATTAAATGCCTGCGCGGGTTATTGATGAAATAAACGATATTATGTTTGGTAAATACGAGTCTTTAAAGGAAAACCCTCGTATCTTACTACTATTGAAAGGCTTGACAATAAAATATTATGCATGTATGTAAATTTCGGCAAGTGTCCACTAAGTACTTTCGTACTTAGCCCTGTATGTATTTATAAATGTGCAGGTTGAGCTGTGATCGAGGATGTAGTGTGCAAGCGGAGCTTTTGTCGATCTAGGATGAGTACCTCAGAGTAGAGTATATGTCTTCATACATATACTCAAAATGTTATTCCGCTGCGAACACTGATTTCGTTATGATATTATGTTATTTGTCAAACAATATGTATTATTTAACAATGTTCTCAAACTCTTTTAGCACCCTTTTTCTGGATATTATTATGTACGGTCCCCTTGTGGCCTTCTTGATATCTAGATATTTCGATTGATTTCCTTATACAAGTCGAGTCATTAAGAGACTGAATATACCCCTTTCTAAATCCCGCTCCTAACTTCCCTCCCTTAGTCGCGGTTTCCCCGAATTTGCTATCCTTAGCAAGTGCGGTCGTGACAGAATGGTATCAGAGCTTTTCTTTTGCTCTGAGTACTAACCATTCCTTCTAAGTTGAGTCTAGATTAAGTAAGTCAATATACTTTTAAACTAGTTGACAAAAGCTTGGCACTACATCTCGTCACGCTCAACGGAGGTTATGGTAAGTACTTTCAAGTCTTAATTAAGTTAATTTCTTGAAATGTATGAAGCATGAATAAGTATGACTATTGTATGAATCACAAGAACTTAGAACTGTTAAGTTATATATGCTCACTCACACGACGGAACATAGAAGAGAACTTAGGGAGATGCCTTAACTTTTCTTCATGTTACGATGACATCAATAATGACGATTGAGATAGAGAAAGAAGAATCACACGAAGGGTCGCATGACGAAACCACGAGCATGAAGATTGAGCAGCGTAACGAACGCCAATAGTACGTTGATGGCATGGGCATAGCTTAAATATTCGAGTGTTTTCTACGATGAGATCTCGAATTAACTTGTCCTTTTGAACTTTTTGTTGAAACTTTTAGTGCTCGTTGCTAGATCTAAGAGTGTATCACCATCGCATAACAAGCCCTAAGTTTGGTAAACAACGACACTAGAACTATATGATAGTCAAATTGGTAATATGTGATTAAGTATTAAGAACCGGTATGACTTGTGTAAATGCTAGATTTAAATGATGAGGTGTTTTTGCACGTTTTGATTATCGAACCAAACTTGTTTTCCGATTTTAGATATTTAGAGCCTTATCGCTTAGAGTTACTTGTCGTGTGTTACTTTTGACGATAGAACTTCCTTTGTTAGATGGCGAGGACTGTTTTCACCCGACGACGACCACTGCCCCCATGGGCTAGTCCAGAAGAGGTCAAGCGGTCCTACCGCACCTATGCTCCATGTCACGGGGATAACCTCGGACAATTTCTCGCAGGTTTTCACAGACACTGGATCGAAGCGAGTGTACATGGCGTATCAGGGTATGACGGTATCCAGAGGTTGATCTTACTGTTACCTTCCGAATGGCAGGGATGGGCTAGGATGATCTCTGCTCATTACATCTTTCGCCGGGAGAATTACCACGATCTCGTAGGAGACTTCCCTAGCTTCATGGCGGAGCTTCAGGCCTGTTTCACCTTGTGGGGCCGCGCCCCTCTAGGGCCCTACATCCTGCCGGGAGACTACGTACAGGTAGGGACGCCCTTGCCAGTGGAAGCACCCACTACTGCTCCCGAGCCCTCGATGGCCTTGCCCCGAGATTCTCCACCACGAGCCTCAGTTCTAGGGCGCCGTGGTAGGCACGATGACGAGGCAGGCCCTTCTCGTCCACGGGCTCGCAGGGATTTCCCGTCGCCTCCCGACTCAGCTCTCCGGGCAACTACTCCTCCACCACCACTGATACCTACGATAGACGCAAGGTTTGAGGCTGCCATGACAGAGGTCGACAGGGTCATGGCCAACATGAGGGAGTTCCTGGATAGGGGCAAATACCCTATGCAGGAGGATGATGATACAGCACCGCAGGGTACGATGAGGATTTCTCGTCCCGAGCCCGTGCCACCTCCAGCTCCGATCAAGCCTCGCACCACGGTCAGGATCAGTACCAGAGATGATCCGATCCGTGAGATTGTGGACGACATCTTCCGCTCAGCCCAGATCATGCGGGAGACAGGCGAGGGCCAGGGAGAGACTCCGTTGCCCAACTGGGAGCCGGGCGAGGATGAGGAGGACCCCGAGGAGGATCCTGAGGAGGACCCCGAGGAGGACCCCGAGGAGGATCCAGAGGAGGATCCAGAAGAGGACCCGGAGGAGGATCCGGAGGAGGACCCCCTAGCGTCACCGAGGAGCAGCAGTACCGCGACTCAGGGTTCGCGGATTTGATAATTTTTAAGCTTGTTGATAATTGCCAGAAACGATGATTCGTTCCGATATTTTTGTAATCTATGACTATGATTTTATTTATGTTGTCTCTAGCTAGCATTAGTACGAAAACGTTGACGTTCCATGATTAAGTACCATTTTGAGGTTGCATAGCTAGTAAGCCGGTACACCATAGGGAGTACTCGGATCGACTTTACTTACATTTTGGTTGACGATGTAAAAGCCCTCGATGAGGCAATTTTCCAGGATATCTATATATATATGACCCTAGCATGGGCTTTCTACGACGATCTCGTGTATGTTTTATGTTTCTCTACGGGTTTTATTCTTCACAAGTCAGTTAAGAATGTAGTAACTTTGAATAATGTGACTTGTGTATGCGACGGTTCCTGTGAAAATCTTAGTTTTGGAGTTATGATATTTTTAGATTTTGACCAACAATTCTTTATTAATTGCCTTAGAGACTCATGTATAGAATGTGTTAAAATGGATAATTGTAAATTGCAGAATGCCGCCTAAACGAGGTCGCCCCCCTAGGAGAAACGTTAACAATGATGGAAATCGCGATGAAATACCTGAAGGGCGGCGAAACGACAGGGAACCTACCCCACCCCCTCCACCCCCTGCTAGAAGGACTGAAGAACTTTTTCTTCGACAGAATCCGCCCACGTTCACCGGGACAGGCGACCCAGCCGAGGCCGAAGCTTGGATACGCGCCTTGGAGCGTATCTTCACCTTCCTACACTGCACGGAAGAGGAGCGACTCTCGTGCATGTCTTTCCAACTAGCCGGATCGGCTGACTTTTGGTGGGAAGCCCGCCGAAAGACTCTGACTGCCGAACAATGGACGGCATACACTTGGGAAGACTTTAAGACGGGATTATACGATAAGTATATTCCCAAGAGCTACAGAAAGAAGAAGGAGGCTGAGTTCTATAGCCTAAAACAAGGGAAGAAGACGGTGACGGAGTATGACAGAGAGTTCTGCGATCTGTCGCGTTATGCTCCACAGCAGGTGGATACTGATGAGAAAATGGCGGAGAAATTTTGTGCCGGTCTGAGGCACGAGATTCGGATGACTCTAGCTAGTCATGGTGGACTCTCATACACTGAGTCTTTGAACAGGGCACTAGACATCGAAGCTGCGATGCCAGTAGAAAGGTTGGCTCCGCCACCGACCTCAGCGCCAGCCAACCCACCTGCACGCCCTCAGAACTTTAAAGGGAAGCGTAACTGGAACGACCAGGGAAGGAATGAAAACCAGACTAACAAGAGGCCATGGCAAGGAAATGCGCCGTCAGGACAATATCAGCAACAAGGACAAGGGAAGCAACAGGGTCCTGCCCCGGCTGGAGGCAGCCAAAGACAAAATGAAGTTCCCCTTTGTCCAAAATGCCACAAACCACATCGTGGTGTCTGTAGGGCTGGAACTGACAGTTGCTACACGTGTGGCCAGAAGGGCCACTACTCCTCACAGTGCCCCAACAAACAGCAGGGCGCGGCAATCAGGGCCACTTATGCCCAGCCCCTGCGAGCAGTTCAAGGGCAACACCAGCCCCGCCAACAACAGCCATACCAGCAGCAATACCAACACCAGCACCCACAGCGCCAACAGCAACAGAGGCGGCCGCAACCATTGCCGCAGCAGGCGAGAGCCTTTGCTCTCACCCAAAACCAGCCCGAGAAAAACCAGGGAAACCTGGCAGGTATGGGCAAGCTTAAAGGTTTTTCCATAATGATTCTGTTCGATACTGGTGCCTCGCATTCTTTTATATCTGCCCCTTGCGTAGATACCTTAGAAATCGAATCAGAACGAGCTAAGTGTGCCTTAAGAATCACTACACCCTCAGGAGGAAGATCTACCACCACACATGTTTGCTCGAACGTAGAATTTGAAATAGGAGAACTTAAGATGGTAGCGAACAATCTTAATATTCTGCTCATGTGGGACGTAGATATGATCTTAGGAATGGACTGGCTAGCTGAAAATCACGCCACCATCCTTTGTAGTGAACGAAAAATTTCTCTTCGACCACCTGGAAAGGAACCGACAGAATTTCACGGCATCAGTATGAAGAAGAGAGTACCAGTGATATCCGCATTACAAGCCAGAAAAGAGATGATGAAGGAAGGAAGCACAGCTTATCTCGTCTACCTAAATGGGGAAGCTAGTGAAGACAAGAAGGTCGAAGATGTGGCAATAGTACGAGACTTTCCAGAAGTTTTTCCTGAAATATTGCCAGGACTACCTCCAGACAGGCAACTAGATTTCACCATTGATCTAGAACCTGGATCTGCCCCAGTATCAAAGGCACCGTACAGGATGGCCCCAAAGGAGCTACAAGAATTAAAGGTGCAACTACAGGAACTCTTGGACTTGGGTTTTATCAGGCCCAGTGTCTCGCCTTGGGGAGCGCCTGTACTCTTTGTCAAGAAGAAAGATGGAACCATGAGAATGTGCATTGATTATCGAGAGTTGAACAAACTGACGCTTAAAAACAAATACCCTCTTCCAAGGATAGATGATTTGTTCGATCAACTCAAGGGAGCCAGTGTATTCTCAAAAATAGATTTAAGGTCTGGGTATCACCAGCTGAAGATCAGACCAGAGGATATACCCAAGACCGCTTTCCGCACAAGATATGGTCACTATGAATTCGTTGTCATGCCTTTTGGTCTAACCAATGCACCGGCAGTATTCATGGACCTCATGAATCGAGTTTTCCATCCATACTTAGACAAATTTGTCTTAGTGTTTATAGATGATATCCTCATCTATTCTAAGAATGACCAAGAGCATGAAAATCATTTAAGAATCATCCTGGAGACATTAAAGACAGAGAAGTTGTTCGCCAAATTCAGCAAGTGCGAATTTTGGTTGAAAGAAGTAATGTTTCTAGGGCACATCGTATCAGCAGATGGAATTAAGGTGGACCCCGCCAAGGTGCAAGCAGTGCGCGAGTGGAAATCACCAACCACACCTAATGAAATCCGGAGTTTCTTAGGTTTGGCGGGATACTACCGGAGATTCATCGAAGGATTCTCTAAAATAGCGAGACCAATGACGCAATTACTTCGCAAAGGAATCAAGTATAAGTGGAACGAAGAGTGTGAAGCCAGCTTCCAAGAGCTGAAGAAGAAATTGACAACTGCACCAGTGCTAGCAGTTCCAGCAGCTGATAAGGAGTACGTGATCTTCACGGACGCGTCCAAAAATGGGCTAGGTTGTGTGTTGATGCAAGAAGGAAAGGTCATCGCCTATGCCTCACGGCAACTAAGGCCACACGAATTGAACTACCCCACTCATGATCTGGAACTAGCAGCAATTGTGCATGCTTTGAAAATTTGGAGACACCATCTATACGGAGTTAGATGTGAAATCTTCACTGATCACAAAAGCCTTAAGTACTTTTTCGAGCAGAAAGACTTGAACATGAGACAGAGGAGATGGCTCGAGCTCGTGAAGGATTACGATTGCGGTATCAACTACCACCCGGGAAAAGCTAATGTAGTAGCTGATGCTTTAAGTCGTAAAACTCAATCCGAGTTAGGACTCCTTCTCACTCAAGAGGACATGCTTGTAAGGGATTTTGACAGATTGAAGATAGAAGTGGTTCAGCCACCAGCAACGACAAGAGCGATTATTGCAACTCTGGTAGCCGCCCCAGACCTCAGAGAAAGGATCGTCAGTGCCCAGAGAGCGGATGAGGACTTAGAAAAAGTTCGTCTCAAGATCCGAACAGGCACGCCAGGAGGCTACCAAGAGGCAACGGATAACGCCGTACTTTTTGAAGGAAGATTGTGTGTTCCCCATAACGAGGAACTCAGAAATGAGATCATGAGTGAAGCTCATGACACGCCCTATACCGCTCATCCCGGAAGTACCAAAATGTACCAAGATCTAAAACAGAAATTTTGGTGGGACGGGATGAAACGAGATATAGCCTCGTTTGTAGAGCGTTGTCTTGCATGCCAGCAAGTGAAAGCTTTACATCAACGACCATATGGGAAATTGCAGCCATTGGAAATCCCAGAATGGAAGTGGGAGCACATAGCAATGGATTTCGTGACGGGTCTACCCAAGACAAATAGGGGCAACACAGCCATTTGGGTAATAGTAGACCGTCTCACGAAGTGTGCTCATTTTATACCGATTCCAATTACCTATGGATCGGAGAAACTAGCCCAACTGTACATCCGTGAGATTGTACGACTACATGGAATACCAATATCCATTACTTCAGATAGAGATTCAAAATTTACTTCTAGATTTTGGATCAGTTTGCAGAAAGAGTTGGGAACAAGATTAAACTTTAGCACCGCCTTTCATCCTCAAACAGATGGACAATCAGAAAGGACAATTCAGACCCTTGAAGATATGTTGAGGACAGTGGTACTAGACCGAGGAGGAAGTTGGGAATCAGTACTGCCGTTGATCGAATTCGCCTATAACAACAGTTACCAGGCGACCATTGATATGGCACCTTATGAGGCGCTGTATGGAAGGAAGTGTAGATCACCACTTTACTGGGACGAGGTGGGTGAAAGAAAAATCCTTGGGCCAGATGCAGTAAGCGAGATGATCGAGACCATCCGCCAGATTAGAGCAAGAATTAAAGAGGCCCAGGATAGACAGAAGTCTTATGCCGATACCCGACGAACCGAACTACAATTTCAAATTGGAGACAAGGTTTTCCTGAAAGTGTCACCCTCGAAAGGGATCGTCAGATTCGGTGTTAAGGGTAAGTTGAGACCCCGTTTTGTAGGACCTTATGAGATCCTTGAAAGAATAGGTCCCGTAGCATATAGGTTGGCGCTGCCACCTAGCTTTGGAAACGTCCACAATGTGTTCCACGTGTCACAGCTGAGACGGTACGTGTTTGACCCCAAACACGTGATTCACCAAGAGGAAATGATTCTTAACCCAGACTTGACGTACGAGGAAAAACCTGAAGCCATTTTGGACCGAAAGGTGCAAGAGTTGAGGAATAAATCGATCGTGTCAGTCAAAATACTGTGGAGACACCATGGACCTGAAGAAGCAACGTGGGAACTTGAGGACCAGATGAAAGAAAAATACCCAGAACTTTTTACATAGGTATGCAAATTTCGGGACGAAATTTTTGTTAAGAGGGGTAGTATGTAACAACCCGCTCTTTTATATTTATTTAAGTCCAATATTGCGTGTTTATTAATTTTTTTAGTAAATGAAACGCTTTATGAATTCCAACTATGATTCTGAATTACGTAATTTGGAAACAGATTCGCTACACTAGCAGTATGCATTTATTTATCTTCGCGTGTTTAAAATCGCGACGTTAATCTTTGAACCGATGAATTTTTATTATTCGAAGTTATAACCAACTTAGCGAAGTTGTATTATTTATTAGTCAAGATGGAGTTTATTTCATATTGTTACTTAAGTCGTGAATTATTTCCGACTTTGAAGCCAATTAAATCTACGGATTTAATTTAGGTATTAGAATGACGAACGAATTAAATCTATGGATTTAATTTAGCAATCTCGTTAATAATACAAATTAGAATATAGAGCAACAACACTGAAGGATTATTTTTAGATCACATCATACTTTACAACCATATACACACATGCTTATCTACCATCTGCAACAAAGGAAATGAAGAAGGGAATGCACTCCCTACGGTTTACACTCTACCACTTTCCTACTCCACCACCTGCCACCCCCCCTAAGTTCAAGAAAATGGGAAAAAGGAAAAGGGGGTGGAGACATGTGCTGCACACTCCCCTATCTTCTCTTGAGCCTGCTGCATTCTCGCACCCCAACAATACAGCCTCCTCCCTTTTTACCTCTCTTTGCAGCAAACAAGAACTTCATTCTCTTCCATTTTGAAAACCATTTTGAAACAAGAAACGCACCAAGGAGCAGGAGGAACTGCCTTTGCCTTGCATTCATTGCTTTGCCCACATTCAAGGTGAGATTTTGTGTTTATTTCATCCATCTCCTCCCATTGACCAACTGCAATTATTGAAACAACAACATCGATTAATTTCAGTTCGGTGAAATCATTCCAGTTCGTTTAAACTCAGCAACAACAGCCACCCAACAAACATTCAAGGTATTTCATGCCATCTCAGTTCACTCTCTCAACATATACATTTCACATCCCAGTAGAGCATACTTCATATATTAGAAATGCAGTAGATAATGAGCATGACCACCTTCATTATTCACATAGAATAGAGTAATACAGATAGACATAGCAAACCACATTCGAGTATAAGATTTACGGCCCTCTTATGGGCAAGATTAAAACTTAGCTTCTAGAGGAGTGGGGCTACTGCCTTGCTCGGAGCCTGAGGACGACGCAGTATCGAACCCTCCGGCACGGCGCCGGAGCTCAGGAAAACGATAGAGGCGTCAAACTTTTCCCTGCTCGACAGATACCGTACAACAGCAACGGCAGAGCTCGTAGGGGCTTCCTCAGGGAAGGAGGACGGGAGCTGACATCAGAGGGACGCAAAGACAGCGGCGTCGCTCGCGAATATCACTGCGGCGGCAGCGGATCGAGACCTCGGTGCTTGACAGCAGGTTTCAGGCGAGAAGCTTGCCTTGTTGCTCCACGACCTGTTCAGTTGGGCCGAGAGACGAACGAGACGACGCGATGATGGAGCTCTCACCGGCTTCGGAACTCGGAGAAGAACTGGAAACGGCGAACACCCGGCTGTTCGCCGGCCTCCCTACAGCAGCAGCGTTCGATGTTTGGCAGCAGAAGTCGGCCTTGGGCGAGGCAGCGGCAGCCGACGACGGTGGTGGCTGTCGGAGCTCTGCAACAGGAGAAGCAGCAGCGGCGGACTCCTCGGCGACAGCAGCAGTCGAAGGCGGCTGACTCGGCGACTTCAGGCGGAGCGGGACGGCGCGGTCAAAGGCCAAGCGCCGCTGGTCGCGGCCCAGAGCAGAACAGCAGCAGTCAGCGGCAGCAGCTCCACGCGGCGGCGCGACGCCGAGTGAGAGAGCGAGAGGCGGGTCTGGGTGGTGACTGATGAGAGAAGGGAGGAGGACGAACAGCCAGCGCCGGATTCCGGAGCCACGGCGGTGGAACTCCTCGATGACGGCTGGAACGGGCGAGAGAGGGAGATGACCGATGGAGAGAAGAGAGAGGATTCTGTGTGAGAAACTTTGGGAGAGAGAGATATGCAGCGTGAGTTTTAAATTGAGAAAGAGAGAGAGATATAAAGTATGTGTGTGTGCGTGTCTTTTGCTAAAGAAAAAAAGGTGTGTGCATGTGTTTTGTGTTGAGAGAAAGGAAGAGAGAGAGAGAGATAAAGTATGTGTGTGTGCGTGTCTTTTGCTAAAGAAAAAAAAGGTGTGTGCATGTGTTTTGTTTTGAGAGAAAGGAAGAGAGAGAGAGATAAAAAAAAAAAAGAGGGAGTGTGTGCGTGTGTTTTGTTGTTAGAAGAGAGAGAGAGATTAAAAAGTGTGTGTGAGTGTGTTTTGATAAAAGAGAGAGAGAGAACCGATAATAAGAGAGAAAGAAATGTCGGTAGAGAGAGTGATAAAGAGGCGTAAATTTGGGGAAGAAAAGGAGAGAGTTTTGGACCGGGTTTGGGCCGGTTTGGACCGGGTTTGGGCGAATTTTTGGGCCCTCTTATTGGGCCTAGTTCATTTTATTTGTTGGGCCAGAGATTAATTCATTTTGGGCTTCCCATGGGCTTCTATTAATTTTCTTATGGGCTTCAAATCCATATAATTGGGCACCTATTATTTATTTATTTAGGCCCAATAAGAATTATTATTTTAGGCCTCATTATTAATCCTAATTATATTTAATTAGTGATTAATTTTAAGACTTACTAATTATTAATTAGTAAGTGAATTAGATTATTTTTAAGATGAGTAGATTATTAAATATTAATAATCCGACCTCATAAGACGAGCTTTATTTCCTTAAATAGGATTAGCATCTCATAATATTATTAAAGGAATATGAGTCATGCATAATCATTTCACGCATCCTCATTTATTGAGATCTTTCGAGAATTAGAATCTTATTTTATTTTCTCGGATTAAAGGTCAAGCACCAGAGTTAGAGCTAAACCGTGAGTCTGCTATTCAGGTGGGCTTTCTTACGTATAAACTAAAACCATATAGTAGAATTGTTAAGACTTTATGCTTATGAATTTTGAATGATATTGTCAATGCCTAAATGCTTTATGTTTTGTTATTAATTGCCTATCTGATGTTAATCGAATTCGGATTCTGGATGGGACCGCAAATCCCTTCGGAATTAGTGTACACCTTGTGATCGTGAGTCATCTAGCGGGTTGGCCGATCATAGTGTCCGTAGAGGGAGGCCTCCCTCTCGGCACGAGTTACTGATATGGTGATTAATGATATTAAATGCCTGCGCGGGTTATTGATGAAATAAACGATATTATGTTTGGTAAATACGAGTCTTTAAAGGAAAACCCTCGTATCTTACTACTATTGAAAGGCTTGACAATAAAATATTATGCATGTATGTAAATTTCGGCAAGTGTCCACTAAGTACTTTCGTACTTAGCCCTGTATGTATTTATAAATGTGCAGGTTGAGCTGTGATCGAGGATGTAGTGTGCAAGCGGAGCTTTTGTCGATCTAGGATGAGTACCTCAGAGTAGAGTATATGTCTTCATACATATACTCAAAATGTTATTCCGCTGCGAACACTGATTTCGTTATGATATTATGTTATTTGTCAAACAATATGTATTATTTAACAATGTTCTCAAACTCTTTTAGCACCCTTTTTCTGGATATTATTATGTACGGTCCCCTTGTGGCCTTCTTGATATCTAGATATTTCGATTGATTTCCTTATACAAGTCGAGTCATTAAGAGACTGAATATACCCCTTTCTAAATCCCGCTCCTAACTTCCCTCCCTTAGTCGCGGTTTCCCCGAATTTGCTATCCTTAGCAAGTGCGGTCGTGACAAAGCTGCCACCAAAAAACTATGAATATCATTCTCTTGCAACCCTTGCGTGAAATTGAACCACCCAAGAAACGTAGCCCAAATATTCTGCACACGCTCACAATTCCAGAAAAGGTGATCCTGAGACTCACTTCTTTTTAAGCAAAGCAAACAGACGTTTGGCGTGATCATACCGTAGCGGATAAGGCGATCATAAGTCGGTACTCTATTATGAAGAAGACGCCAACATATCAAAGAACGTCGAATCGGAATAAAAGATTCCCAAAGCCAAGAGCCCCAAGACGCCTTCGGAAAATGATGACAATGCTTGTTGAATGCCAGCGCAGTAGTGACATTCCCGTGCAACGAGGGTTTCCAGAAACGCACATCTCCCTCAGTACCAAGAGGAGTGAGTAAAATATCACACACTATCTCAGGAAAAGCATTAACAAAGGCTTGCGTGAAATGCCAGAGCCCATCGTAGAAATAATCAGCCACCGATTGAGTAAGAAACGGAAGCATGAAATGCGGAATACCGCATTTATTCATAAGATTATACCCAAGCCAGTCGTCATACCAGAATGAAGTAGAAGCGCCGTCATAAATATACGAGTACGAATCCGCCACCAAACCATCAATTTCCTCACGTAAGCTCATCCAGACAGAAGAAGCAGCCACCAGAGATTTACAACGCCCAAAGCGATCGAGATATCTATCTCTAATCAAATCATATCCGAACTCACGCCCACCAACCACCTTCCACGCCATTTTCATTAGATAGCTCTTATTCATGAGCTCGAACGACCTAACCCCGAGACCTCCCTCCTCCTTAATCGAGCAGACCCTCTTCCAACTCACGGAACAAGATGGCGTCTGCTTGATGTTGCCAGTCCAAAGGAAATTACGGCAGCACGCATCGAGCTCCTTAATAAGAGCAGTCGGCCATCTATAAACCATCATGGAGTGCGTCAGGGAGCTTTGGATAACCGACCTGATCAGGCAAATCCTCCCAGCCATCGACAAGTGTAATCCCTTCCATCTCGCGAACTTGTTGATCACACGATCATGTATCGGTCGAAGATAGGAGGCATGCACACGACCCTTAAAGATAGGAACCCCAAGGTAAGTAATCGGAAAGTTGCCCTGAGAAAATCTCAATATGCTCCGAATAGCCCTGCAGGTCTGAGAAGGAACTTTGCTAGTAAAAAAAATTTGCGACTTATCCGGGCTCACAATTTGATCAGAGATTTGACCATAATATTCCATAATTTTCTGAATGGTATTAGCGTTCGTGACCGTGGCATGACAGAAAACCAGAATATCATCCGCATATAAAAGATGAGTTGGAAAATTAATTCCCTGTCTCATTTGCATCGGTGTAAGTGTGCCCGCGCTAACACAATTTGCAAAGAGCCTACCAAGAACATCCTCGGCGATTCCAAAAAGAATCGGAGAAAGAGGATCGCCCTGACGAACACCCCTTGAACACGCAAAATAACCTTTAAGCTGACCATTGTACAGAATAGAAATCCTAGCCGAGTGAAGCAGAATCTCAATCCAACTAATGAACTTTGAATCATAGCCAGCAACACGAAGAACGTTAAGCAGGAAATCCCAGCTAAGAGTATCAAAAGCTTTTTTGATGTCAATCTTGCAAGCCATGTTTTGACCACGACTCGTACGATGCATACAGTTCACGCCTTCGGACCCAATCAGAATACAATCGTGAATGGAACGACCGCTAATAAAACCAAACTGATGACGGGAAACATAAACAGCAGCAACCTGGCTCAGTCTAGACGCCAACACCTTAGTAATAATCTTGTAAAGAAAGTTGGACAAAACAATCGGTCTCAGATCCGAGACCGAATTGACGACATCTTTCTTAGGTATCAACACCAAGGTATTAGAATTGCAGCCTTGAGGAAGATAAGAATTCCGGAAAAAAGCTTGAACAGCACACCAAATATCCACTTTAATAATTGACCAACAATGCTGAAAGAACTTACCCGAGAAACCATCAGGCCCAGGCGAGCTGTTCGTCTCCATCTGAAAAACCGCAGCAGAAATTTCCTCTTCATCCGGCAAACGAATGAGCAAATTATTATAACGATCTTCGACCATCTCCTCAATAACCGCCTCAACCGCCGTAATATCAGTATTAGTATGACTGCTAGTCGAAAACAAAGAAGAGAAGAAATCCACGATATGATCCCCAATAACCTTCTGGTCGTAATTCATATCTCCATTGATCTCCATGTGAGAAACGATGTGAGGTTTACGACGAAACCTAAGCATCGCATGAAAGAACTTCGTGTTCCTGTCTCCATCTTGAAGCCAAGACACCCGGCTTTTTTGCTGTAAAAGCGAGCTCTGCCTGGAAAGCGCAACGTTGATCTTTGCTTGGGCTTCCACTTCTTTATCAAAGAGATCCTCCGTGTAACCATCCCTGGCAATCTGATCTTGAATCTCCAAAAGCTCTTGTTGAGTATTCATGATACAAGAATCAACATTTCCAAAAACATTCCGATTCCACGCGCGAAGAACCTGCCGAAGACGCTTTAATTTATGCATAACTTTAAAAATCGGGCAGCCAATCTCGGTATCCATCTGCCAGGACCCTTCCACCGTATGGAGAAAATCCGGATGTAAGATCCACATGTTAAGGAACTTAAAGAAATGATGGCGAGGAGGAGCATCCACCATGCAATGAAGAACAAGCGGGGAATGATCCGAGGTAATACGTGGAAGAGCTTGGACAAAAACCGAACTCCAGAGATTTGCAAAAGAGTCAGCAAAAATCGCTCTATCCAGACGAGACTCCACATGGGTAGGCATAAATCTACGACCAGACCACGTGTAATGTAGACCAACCGTAGGCGCCTCAATGAAACCGGTGGCTTCAATGAATTCACAGAACTCCGCACAAGCAGTAGAGTTAGGCATACAGTCACTACTTCTTTCATGGGCGCCTTTCACCGCATTAAAATCGCCAATAAAGACAACATTACCATCAATATGATCCAGAAGATCCAACCACAAACGCCGTCTGCCAGCATACGTGTTAACGCCATGCACCACCGCGATTTTGAAATTCCACGTCGACCATCTGCAGTTCATGATAACCACCTGCTCCGAGGAGAAAATCACATCATGAGTAACAGAAGGATGAGAAAAAACCCAAATATTCGAACTCATGTTGTCTCTTGAATTTTGAAAACAAGGAATAAGATTCAGAGAACGCCAAAATCTAGAAAAAGTCTTCTTGAGATTCGTCTTAGGCTCAATAATCCCAACAATAACAGGGGAGAAGGAGTCGCAATGCTCCTTTAAAACTCGTTTGGACTCGTCCGTAAGGCCCCGGACATTCCATACGAGGACATTCATCATAAAGACTGAGAATTCGTGTTCGGGTTTTCACCCGATTCCACTTCAGCTGCCCAACTCTTGGCCGCCACATTATTCAGGGCTCTATCATTCTTCGAGCTCCCAGATGTAATAATGAAATCTCTAGGTTTATCTCCTGCTTCCCAAGCTTTGTAAAGTTTATTTTTGATGAAATCTTCAGCCTGTTGATTGGGTTGTTGGTTAGGTTGCTGCTCCACTGACTTCCGTAGACGACTCTTGATACTATCTTCCTCAAGAATCCTCGGTTTCCTTATTGCCAAATCTTTCGGCGGTCTCCCCCTTTTTTTCACCTGCGCCTCCACCTCACAATTCCTGAAAGTTTCCACTATCCGCTGAGCTTTGATAGCGCTTTCCATCATCTTTTCTTATTTCTCACAATTTTTATCCCGATTGACCGAACTTTCAAAAATGACGATCTGTTGTGAATCTTCTTCAGCCACTGTCTTGCCACCATCCGACTGCCCATCAGATTCCTCTCCTGAATCTATCTCTTCCGTAACCGGCACAGTGATCGCCTGTAAGATATCCGGACCTGACATCAATCTATCTCCATTGGCATCCTCAAAATCAACATTCCGATCAGTTAAAGCCAACGACTGATTATGGTTCTTTGTTCCCCGCGGTGTCAGAATCTGCTCTTCTTCAACAACAACCTGTTCCAAAACCCCCAACTGATTTAGAATCTGCTCTTCTTCGACAGCCACCTGTTGAAAAACCCCAAACTGATTTTCAGTGATAATCTGCGGTCTGTGAGCTTGGTCAGTCCTATTCTGGTCCCAAGATTTTGGTTTCCAGTTAGGTGCCCTAACCTCCTTGGCAGCTCCCTTATTAATTATTTCCTTGTCTTTCACCAGCGACATATCTTTGGCCTTCCCATTCCTGCTGTCCTCCTTGGATTTGTTCTTCATTTTATTGCAGTTATCAATAGAATGTCCAGTGATCTTACACTTAGAGCAGAAGGCCGGTAGTTGTTCGAATTCAAATTCGACGTGAAATGAACGTTCTTCCCCGTCAACCAGCAAAGCCTCCGGAAGAGGACGCGAGAGATCAATTTCCAACAAAATTCGAGCATAATGTCCAGCAGCACCACGTGCAGAAGCCCCATCAACTTTAATAGGCGATCCCATCGCCCTTCCAATACCCGTAATGACATCCAGAGTCCAAAATTCTAAGGGCAAATAATAAATGCGCATCCAAACTTCACAAAGTGATGAAATTTCTTTATAGGGGTCGAAGAATCTCACCCATTCGCGTAACCGCATGGTTCCGAAAGGTAACTCCCAAGAAGTGCTTTTCTGAACTAGCGTATTGTCTTCAGCGGTATTAAATTTAATAGTGTAGAAGCTCTTTCCCATGGGGATGATTTGCCAATCATTGTCAATATTCCAGGCCACCTGAAGATAACGTTTAAGATCCGTGAGAAGACGCGGCTTCTCTCCTTTCCTAAGAAGAAGACGACCAATTAAAGCATCCTCAAATTGATTTATTTTAGGCAGCAGATGCTCTTTTGGCACCCTAAGCGTGGGTATTTCACCAGAGAAGTCCGGTTGCAGCGAAGTGAATCGATGAACAAGCACATCCGGCGTACGTTCAATTTGTCGGGGTCTCCTCAGAAGCGAAGCAAAAGAAGTGGTGCTCGGCCGGTGAAGCTCTGTCGCTGAGGCCTTCTTAGAATTGTCTCCCTTGATCAAATCCTGAACCTTAGTATTGGATGTAGTGAATTTATGAACCTGTGAATGTCCAGAAGGTCTACCAGCAAAGGACGTTGTCGTAGATTCCTCAGCCAAACCCTTTGAATATTCAACAGCAGATTTCTCTTTGTCGTGACATTCTCCATGGCTATGACGTTGTGTAGAGAAATTATTGGAAACTTGAGGCAGATTCAGCCCTGCCTTATCAACCATAATCGGCAACTGTTGTTGGTTGATTTGCATCGTAGGCGTCGGTGGCTTGCTCGGCGACATTGGCGGCATCGGTTGTGGCGTGCCGGCGATCTCAGCAAAGGACTGCATGGGCGGCGACTGGGCCGGTGAGCAGATCTCTTCTTCAGCGGCAGAGAGGTTCGGCAGCAGCTGCGGAGCTTCATCAGCGGCTGCGGCGGGAGCGGACCTTCGCCAGTTGCTGCGTGGAGACGTCGGAGGCGGAAGGGCGGAACGCTGGGTGGCTATGGGAACAGCCCGGTCGCCGGTGATTGGGAGATCCATTTTTCTCTCAGATCGCCTTAGGAACAGCGGTGCCGGGTCTGGAGATGCGACAGAAGACTGTAGCGGAGACGGGAAAGGATTCGGTGGGGAATCGCGGTCTGCCGGAGCTGTTGACTGCGACTGCTGCAGACGAGCGGCGTTCGTCTCCGCCTTGTGGGGTGGCGGGCCGCGTAACGGCGTTACTCTCCGCTGACCGGAGCCAGATTCTAGCGGGCAGCCAGCGGTGGCGATCGGCCTGGTCGTGCTCCGCTCGAACTTCTACATGTCCCAACTTCGTAGGACAGCGGGGCCGGATCTGGAGAATCGCCATAGGAACAGCGGGGCCGGATCTGGAGATGCGACGGGAGACTGAAGCGGTGGTGAATCGCGGTCAGCCGGAGCTTAAGACTTTAGGTTTCTTATTCGTAATGAGATTTTTGTTTGAATTTTTTTTTTTTTTTAATCATAAAATCAAATAAGACTTTTCTTAGGTGCAAAAAAGATTTTTCTTAAAAGCAAATAAGACTTTTTTTAATAGCAAATAAGACTTTAAGACTTTTATTTGCAAATGAAAATTTTGCTTGAATGTAAACAATATTTTTCATAACACTACAAAAAAATTAGTAATTACCGACGGCAAAATGCCGTCGGTAACAAAAGACGGCCGCCGGTAAATAGTGTTATCGGCGGCGATACCGGCAGCAAGCTGCCGCCGCTAATCGACTCGTCGGTAACGACAATACCGGCGGCGATCGGCCACCGTCGGCAATTAATGGCGGCGTTGCCGCTGGAATGTCCGCCGTTAAACGGCGGAGCAATGCCGGAGAATTAGCGGCGGCAACCACCGCCGCTAATTACCGAGGGCATAAATACCGTCGGTAATTCCACCAGAGTCCGGCGGAGCCATGCCGGAAAATTAGCGATGGCGTTTGCCGCCGCTACTTGGCGGCGGCACAACGTCGTCGGTAATAAGCCACCGCCGGCCGGAGGCGCTTCGCCGGAGGGGGCCGGGTTTTTACCGAGGGCAAAACGCCGTCGGTAATTACCGATGGCGTTTTGCCCTCGGTAATATTTTTAATTTTATTTATTTTATTTTATTTATATATTTTATTGTATATCCACAATTTATTTCCGTATTTATACGGTATTGCATACTTTAGACGAACTTCCCAGTCGGTGACCCGACTTCCCAGTGGGTCACCCATCTTGCTTGTGCTCTGTGTCAAGCACGCTTAACTTTGAAATTCTTTTCGAGTGGTCACCAGTACAGAACACTCGTATTATTGATATATCTACATCTATTAATTCTTTTAAATGCTATATACTCACTCATATATTTATAATCTTTGAATATGTGGAGATAATACCTGAAATATGTTGTTAATTAGTGATCGAGTTCGTTTCCATCCTTATTTTTATCGTCGGTAAAATATTTAATTAATATTTAATTATTAATTAAATATTTAATTTTTTTTTAACATTAATACACCAAAAGTGTTTTAATTTGGTTATTATAATGTGATTTGAATTTATTTGTTTATGTTAAATGCAATCATCATCATCATTGCCATAAATATATAAAACATATATAGTTTTAATAATTAAAGCACTTGAAATATATAGAAGAATAAAACATAAATTTGAAAAGAAAGTGCAAATGTAATTTTGTTTGAAAACATAAATATAAGTCTAGCATGGTAATAAAAGACGGAAAGTCCTAAGCATCATCATCATCATCATCGGCATCAGGGGGTGGAGGTGGCTGAGCATTATACATCCTCATAAACGCCTCCAATTGAGCCATGCGGTCCTGCATCTCTTGGCGTGCTGCTTGCTCTGCCGCCAATCGCTCCTCCAGCGTGGAGATCCGTGTCTCATAAAGCTGCTGAGACACCGCAGAAGTGCCCGTGCTGCGGATAGACCCCCTACTAGCCTGACTCTGCCCGGCACTCCCGACGCCGTAGATCCGTGACCTATCCGGATGCACCACCTCCAAATACACCTCATCTAGCCGTGACTCTCGTCCTGTGGCAGCGGCCAGTCGATGAACCCCGGCCTAATTCATACATAACAATGCATAATTGTTAAAAAATAAATATATTCACTAAATATTTGAATAAACTTAAACACTTACATCAATTCTTGCATCTTTCTCCGTCGTATAACTTCCGTCGGCGTACATGTGGAGGCGGAGGAAGGTGGCATAGTTCGGTGCATCCTGGGGAAAATCATGCTCCAAGCTCTGTAGATGCATTTATATAAGATAAATAAGTTATATTAGTCAAGATATTATATATTTATATATATATATATATAAATATATGTATATATATATATATACTTATGAACCTAATTATATAAGATAAATAATTTATATATATATACTTATATATATATATATATATACTTATGAACTTAATTATTTGTTAATTACTAACCATATACTGCTGCAGGATACGAGTCGACTGAGACCCGCCCACGTGCCTACTGATCCCTGTACCCTCCCCATCGGGCTCGGACATCCGGTTGACACGTGCTCGTGTAGAAACAGCCTCAACCTCGGGACGCTGCCAGTATTCCTGGAGTCCAGTCCAAAAATCGAGAGTCATCCAAACAGGTCTAGACATCTCTCTCCCTTGGCGGGTACACTCATTGAGCTCTTTCTTGTAGTCGCTCATCATGTCGGAGTACTTTTTGCGTGCGTTTTTCTCCCACATTTTCCTCACGTCATGCTCATCCTCGGGCTGCCAACTAAACTCTTTCTGTTGAAAGAATGAGAATTAATTTAATATCAAACATTTTAACAATTTAATATGATATATTTATATGTACTATAAATTTAATTGTACCTGTAATTCACCAAAAAATGTATCCTTCATCGCCAGGGGCGTCAACTTCCATGTGTACCCGCCTGGGTTATCAAACATCTTAAATGTGCGCGTGCAAGCTTTGGACAGGCCGATGGGGTCCTCCAACACACTGTGTACAAGTAATTTTATCACTTAATCATGGTGTACGAGAAACAATAATTTAAACTAAAATACTTACCCCTTCGTAGGATGCCTCTGAAATTTAATCCTCCCAGTACTCTCCTAAGCCGCTCTCTCTCTGATATCGGCAGCTATAGGGCCCCTAGGCCTTCTAGCCCGTGAACTACTAGCAGAGGCCTGGGGAGTTTCGGGAGTCCCAGAAATATGCGTCCCGGACCCATCAGATGTATCTGCAGTTGCTTCTGGCGCATTACGGCCAGGTCGCCTCCCAAATCCCAAGAAACCTCTTTGGGTAGACATGATACCTGTTGCATACAATTACATTAACAAATATATAGCCAAACATAATATTAACAGTAACTAACAAACATAACAAATTTATTCTCAAATTCAACCAAAATGTGCATTTACATTTATTCATAATCATCACTGTCGTTAGATTTCTCGCCCACTCAAGGAAAAACTCAAGCCTCGTTTCAAATGCAGTACGATCATTGTATCTCGCGTACATCCACATACAATTATCACTCATTCTTGCAAATTCTAATTGAAAAAAAATAAATAAAATATAATAAATTACTTGAAATATAACAAAATTTCGACAGCATAACCCCACTATCCTAACTACCAAGTGCTCGACTCTACCAGCAACTATAGTGACCATAGTGGTCCTAATTTACTAAGCCTATACTAGGTCTACCCGGCCCCCCAATGTCGAAGCAATAATACAATACAAATAAAAGCAATAAAAATCAGGGTAATTAAATTAAAAACAATCATTTGTTGGGAGAAGATCCTTAAGAAATAATCAATTTCTATCCCAAAGGGAGAAGATCCTTAAGAAATTGATTAAATCTATCCCACAAAATATATAATAACATAACATTTCATAAACACATAGCACATAACATTTAATTTAACAAAATTATCCAACATATATAAATTATTCTAACAAACAACTTAAACTAATTGATTAAAATTAATATAATTTAAAATTAATCATGCTTCATAATTTAAAATTAAACTAACAACATATATTAATTGATTAATATAATTTAAAATTAATCATGCTTCATATAATTTAGTTATAAACAAAGTCAATTATAAATTAATTAACTATATATAACAAATAAATCTATTTAATTAATATATAATTAAATACATAAATAAATTCATAATTAAATAATTAAATAAATAAATAAATAAGAGAAGCGTACGGTGGTGGTTTCCGGCGGGTGTCGTGAAGAAGGCGGTGAAACGAGGTCGTCGAACTACAATAAAGAATATAAGTGAAAATTAAATAATTTTATATATATAATTAAAATTAATGAGATATATATATATAGATCTAGAGAGAGAGAGAGAGAGTTACGTACCTGGGCGGCGGCGGCGGCGGCGGCGGTCGGACCGGAAGCAGCAGCAGCAGGGGAAGGGGGGGTTCTGTTCGTGCGGCGCAAAACTGAAAAAAGAAGGGAACACGCTGACCTATATTTTAACAATTACCGACGGCAATTGCCGCCGCTAATTAGCGGCGGCATTATCGCCGTCGGTAATTGAGTAAAAAAAAATATTTAATGCGAATTAATAAATTACCGGCGGCGATTTTGCCGTCGGTAATTGGACGGTGATTTCGAATTTGCGGGTCGCCTGAAATGCCGCCGCCGTGCCGCCGGTAATTACCGACGGCAAAATCGCTGCCAGTAATTTGCGCCGCTAATTTCGCGTTTTTTTGTAGTGTAAAATCAAATAAATTTTTTTATTTGTAAACAAGGCTTAAATAAGATTTCTCTTAATAGCAAATAAGACTTTATGCAAAAATGAAACTTTTCATATAATCAAATAAAACTTTATAAATTAATTTGTAATAAAAGTCTATATATAAAGACATTGTGGTTTAATGGATAAGACATTGTTCTTTGGAATTAAAGATTTAGGGTTCATGACTTGGCGGCGCTGGCCTACACTCGACCTACCCTTGGCTCGATCTCATATATAAGATCGGTCTCATGTAACTTACATGAGACCAGTCTTATGTAAGTGCATGTGCCTTTTTTTTCTTAATTCTTATGTAAATTATAATCAACGTATACAATTGAAATAGATGGAGTATCAAATTATTTTTAATTGTCACTCTTTCTTTTATTAGTATTTTACTTCTTATAAATTCAATAGTTACGTGGACAAATTTAATGCACTATGATTTTATCAACATAATTTTCTCCAAACCGTTACACATAATCAACTATTGATTTTCTAAGATGATTTTTTTTTCTCTTTAAAAGATAGATAGTATGTGTCAAAAAGATATTACTACCTTCATCAACAAAAAAATGTGATCTTTATGTCATTTTGATTCTTTTACAATAAATATGATGTTTTCATTTTGATACACATAATCCTATATTCTGAACCCATTTATACTTAGTATATACAAAAGATTTATCTCGCTATTCATTTATTAATTGGCTAACAAATCACTCATTCTCCACTTTATACACATTTTTCAATAATTTATTAAAATTCATGCCCTTCAAACCACAGCACACTTTTTTACAAAATGGAGTGAGTATTAATTATAGAATAAACTTTCATGTTTAAGGATCATATCAAGTCATTGGCGGACACATGGGGTGCAAAGGGGGTTCTCAAGTCACCATCAAGCCAATTATAGTTTTAAAGTTTTGCTTTACCTTTTATAATCTCTTCAAATCAATTTGAATCTATTGGCTTTGGGGAGTATGTTTAGATAAATAGATAAAATTATCATATATTTTTATATAAAATATTTAAAAAATTAAAATACCAAAATTTCTATTTTTTTCATTTTTCTATAAATAGTGACCACTCATGCTATATTTCAACGCATCTTCAAATTCTCTCATTCGTAATTTGAATTTCTATTAGTTTGTTATTTTTCTTATTTTTAATTTTTTTTGCTATATTTTAATTTATATTTAAAATTATTATGATTAAAATAATAATAAAATAATTTTATATAATGTTGTGGTTGGGTGGTTGGGGTGATCATTGATACACCAATAAAATTAGCGGTGGTTGGATTGCGATGAATATTGATAATGTGGAAGATGGTTGGCTGGTTGGTGGTTGCTGACTGAGTGATTAGGGTGGTCATAAAATAATATTTTTTGTGCGTCCGCCGTATATATATCAAGTAATCATATACTATAGTAGGATATAATAATCACCACATCACATAAATTCTTCATTAAATTATGATTTAGTCATAAAAAAATATATATTTTACACATATAACTCTAAGGCCATCGATATACAAGTTGGTCGCCAAAGTATAAGCCAAGTTCACTAACATCCCACGGACACGCTTGGTCCTCACACCTCTTCAAATCTCTGTCGGAATCGAACAGATCGAATCGTCCATGCAACTTTCCGAGACTCAAATCGCACGTGGCGAAACTCCTCTTTCTCTCTACGATCCAAGGGCATCGAAACGTCTGCAAGTTTTTAGGCTTGATGGTCGTGGTTGCGACCGCGTCGCCGTTGGTCACGCATTGCGTCACCAACGACGTGTTATTTGT
Organism: Salvia miltiorrhiza; assembly: GCF_028751815.1. NCBI lineage: Eukaryota > Viridiplantae > Streptophyta > Magnoliopsida > Lamiales > Lamiaceae > Salvia > Salvia miltiorrhiza. Next base: position 7,575,461 of record NC_080388.1, read on the forward strand.
GGAGCCGTTGTAGATATCGATTCTATAGTCGTATATGACGAGTGAGGAGCCAAAACGGATGAGTGCGTAAGAGAAAATGAACACAAGTAGCAACTCTTTAGATGGGAAGAAAGCCATGTTTTTTAGTTTCTTTTTTCTACTAGCTAGCTAAATGCTATATATACTACTCCATATTGGCCAAATTAAGCATGTATTTTTCAGATTATCAATTGAATTATGAATTTAAGCCATTAATATTAATTATTATTACCCCATCAATAATTAATTTGGGCCTGCATGATTATGTATACTTACACAAATATATATGCAAATATAATCGCGAGCATATATGTTTTAATTAGCAATATTGATTCTTTCCCTATTTGTTGAAACTGAAGATATATATACATATAGGGAGAATTTATATAGCGCGTACAACTCAGTTGTGAGTGAGCAGTACTTACCGGTGAGGACCGCTAGCATGTACTGTTTTCTTTTTTATTGATTTTTTTGTTCAATTTTTTTTTTTTATTATACCTAGCTAGCTAGCTGATAAATTGTGATAATTATGAATCATTAAATTTACAAATTATAGAACAATCAGTGTCTAATCTATTGTTTTATTAATCTCTTTGAAGTAATGTGAATATAGATATCAATATTTTAAACCGTTCTAACAATTAAATTTGTTTCTGGCTATTACACTTTTTTTTTTTATCTGAGTTACCACAGTCTCTCTTTTTATTTTTCAAAATTTTCTATCACATGGTGGGTCATTTTCTCACTCACGTTACAATTAATTATCATTATTAACATTAAATTTAGGTGATACCTTCACTCACAATATACTCAATTATTTTATAAAAACTCATGCTATTTTTTTCTAGGACTATTTTTTGTGGATGGGGGAAAGTATTTAGTTATTGATATTTAATTTCCCATAGAATCAATTGGTAATTACCTGGACAAATTTAATGCACTGTTATTTTCTAAATAGAATATTAAATATTGTATTAAATATAATTAATCACTTCTTATCGGAAATAAACAATTGGGTTTTAAAGATTTTTTTGATCATTTAAAAAAGAGTTAGACTTGACTATTGTGAGGAATCATTGAAACCATACGTATCATTAGTTTCACGCGATACATACACCCGGCCTATACTAATCTAAATAACTAATTAGGTTTTCAGGATTTTTGCATGTAATCGTTGAAAAGAGAGATAAATTTCATAAAAAATAATTCTACGCTTGTATTTAGGGAGGGGAACGGTGATTACTGAAAGAGTGAAATTTAATAAATAATAGTAATCTTTTAACAATATCGTGATTCGTATGACTCAGACAATTAAATTTCGCGCTAAGTATTTAATTTCACGTGATCCATACAGTGGGCCTAAACTAATCCAGGAATTAATACATTCCAAATAAAAGGTTGGATATATTTTTCCTCCTTTGGTCTGTGACATTTATATAAGTTCTGATCTCAATTTCCATAGGAATAACAATTCCTAAATATCATTTTGCACTTCATATTTAATTGATTTAAGTTTTCGAAAAGAAAAACAAACATGGTATTGGCTAATTTGCTATTGTCAAAAGTAATTAATTTAGGTCAATTATATCCACATTTGAGTAAGCTAATTAAATATTGGACAAATACACACATTTTCCTGTATGAGAAATTACTTTAAAATCAAAGCAATTAAACATGCTTGAAAAAAGAATAGTCGCACGAGAAAGAGGTCGTGCATACAAGACTGGGCCCAAAACCGAGTGTTGGGATAAGAAATAACATATGTGGGCTACAAAGATATTGGGCTAACTTAATATAATACTCAGCCTTCAGCCCAAACATTAATTTTCTTAACTACTTTGATAAAATAAAATGTGGCCCAAAATAGTTGATTGGGTTCAAATGTGGCTCACAAATATCAAAATTTAAAATAATTATCCTATTTTTGCAAAAAAATATTGACCTATTTTTACAAACCACTCTAAGATAGTGGACATAAATAATTTTATATGAGAAAAGCAAAAGATATAAAAAAAAAAAGGAGATTCTTTGAGTGAAATACTTTCTTCTTTCTTTGCTAAGATGGGAAGTTTTGTATGATTCCATTTTATGTTTGCTAAATCTTTCCAAAACACAAAGAAATAAAATAAAAAAGTGTTTATAACTATTTCCATTCCACAAACACAATCAGCTGTAGTTGAGACGGAAAAAATCACACAAACATGCACTCACATATATAATGAGTGAGAAAGAAAAGGAGGTAGAGATTGAGGAAGAGGAAAGAGAGATTGTTGATCATTGGAGCCACAAGCATCCACTCACTTTGGTGGAAACTCGTTGCATGTTTGATGAATGTTATGGTTGTAGAAGGCGTTTTAGTAGTGGATAGAAAGCTTATGGATGTAGCCAGAAATGTGGGGATGAAATCCTATTAGATGAAGAACGTTCAGGACTGCCGAGGATGATTAGACACGCAAAGCACCCACAACACATACTACTCACTCGGTCTAGAAACAAAGTTGTGTGCAATCTGCGAATCGTTTGTCTTGGAGAGGTTTTTCTACAGTTGTAGGAGCGAAGAATATGTATGTTGTGGATGCATATAAGATGCGCGCATGCAGGGTCGTAACTAGGCATAGGCTCAACAAGCCATTGCCTGGGGCCCTAAATTTTGGGGGGGCCATTTTTTAAGTATATATGTATATATATATATATATATATATATATATATATATATTGTATTATATATTATATTTTTACAATGATTCATCTATTGTTTAATGAATTTAAAGAGTAACTATGAGTTTCATCGTGCCGTAGATCAAGTTAAAAGAATGGTTATTGAACTGGACAAAATAAGAAATATTTTGCCTATTTTGGAGTGAATTCATATTGTTTCTCTTATAATTTAAAATTTGGTGGCTTTTATGTTTTTCTAAATATCAAATACTACTATATTACGATATTTGATGTCCAAATATTGGATATATCATTGTGAGCTTTGCAGCTATGTTGTCCATATCAATTGCGCCTTCAACAAGTCGTCCCACGCTACTAGGTACTCTGTAATCAATATTCTTGTGTCATTACTTGATGAGTGTTTGGCTAAGCTTATTGCAAAGAGTTTATAATTTTGTCAAATTGTTTGGATAATTGAGTTTATAAGAAAATTCTTGTTAGAGTGAGAAAACTGAAGAGCAAATATTGTTGCTTATAAAATTATGACAAAATTAGTTATGGTTGGAAAAACTTATTTTTTAAGAAACTTATAAGCTATTGGAGCTAATTTTTTTTTACAAACACTTTTCAAGTGCTTATAAACTCCTAAACAATTTATAAGTTATTTTAAGGAGTTTATAAACTTAGTCAAATACCCCCTTAATCTTCATCACAAAGATTTGCTAATTAGTGTTTTTGTTGGTTGTAGAATAAAGAACGATGATGATAAAGGGATTATGAAATCCCCAACGAGTGATGTGGGTATGAGCTAATTGGTGGGTTTTTAAAGAGACAAGAAGGAGCTATATCAATACCACCCATCCCTGATCATGATGTCGATTATAAGTTTCACAATCACAAACTCAGATTAATGCCATTATCTCAGAAAGAAGAGGAAGAAAATAGTGATGACAATGATGTGGAAGATAAAAAATCAGAATTAATATGTGATGGGTGCATTACTCCTATATTCAGCCCTAAAGAGAGACCATGTTCATCATCATTGATGAGGAGTAAAATATGGGCAAAGCAAACACGTCTGCACTCGAAGATTACAGCTCTGAAATCAAAGGAGTGAAGAGGAGCCCGAATAGTATTTTTTGGGAAAAGCATGGAAGACAGAAGCTTCCGGGCCATTTCATGAGGATTCCGCCATTTAGGGAGTCAGGGCTGAAATAATCAGAGAAGAGGTTGGCGGAACAAAGGCCATATCTGGAAGGAAACAGCGAAGAGGCGACCTGGAAGAAAATATTAATTTTCTCAACTACTTTGATAATAATAAAAAAAAATGCGGCCCAAAATAGTTGATTGGGTTCAAATGTGGCCCACAGATACCAAAATTTAAAATAATTATCCTACTTTTTGAAGTCCAAAAAATATTGACCTATTTTTACAAACCGCTCTAAGATATTGGACATGAATAAATTTAAACTCATGATCAATCACGAAAAAATCAAAGCCTAGTGTATTCCACACCAAAGAACATTTTTAACAATAGGTAGTCTGTCTTCTCGTCTAATCACTGGTGAAGTCGGAATCGTGCCTAAAAGTTGGCACGGTTGCACTAACTTTCTAAGTCGACTCTCGTGGTGGTGCAATTATTAACCATTATATTGTTGACCTGTTGCAGGCAGCAGACTTCACGCTGTTTGATCATTAAACACTCTGTTAATTTGATGGGGTTATTGTTAACATTGGTGTGTGCGATTACCGTATTTGAGTCGGGTTTTGTTTGCAAAGGATCAGACACCTTGTTACCTGGCCAATCTTGTTAAACCAGACTAGTGTTTGAAGGATCAGACACCTTAAGATAATGGACTTAATAAAAAATTACCGTGCATGTTTAGAATAATAGAGTTTAAAATTGTTTAAGGCCATTATTTTAGGGGCGATTTGCAAAAGTAGGCCAATCCTACATGCTTTATTTATAAATTAATATATTAAACACCTTGCAATGGATCAGACACCTTAAGATAATGGACTTAAATACTTTTAAACTCCTACATGTTTTATTTATAAGTTAATATATTAAAATATTTTGTATTTCATTGGATCCTTATTTGATGGATCTAATAAATTATTTTATAACTATATAATATAAAATATATGGAGGGGTAAAATAGACAATCCACAAGTTGTGCCTTAGGATGTCTAGCTTAGGCTCTTTTTCTATTAGTATATAGATTTTTTTTATTATTATTATTTAAATTGAGGGTTTTTTTGTTTGGAGTCGACTTGGATTCCGTTACTTTTTAAACGAAATGCAAGGAAGATAACTATTGTTTCTACATAGTTTTAGTTATTTACTAATTACAAAGGTGAATCATTTATTAAATTACATGAATTTTCTTAAGCTAGTTCCACAAAATCAGGTGGTAGATATGTCTTAGGATTTACTATTTGGTTGTTGATAGTGATGAATAAGATTGCTAGCGGTGCTAAAAATGTTGCATTCTTCCTAATCAAAGAGTGAGTTCATGGTATGAGAAAATGCTTCAAGTATACATCACACTCAATTTTATTGTGAGACTAAAAATACTACCTCCAAATTGTTAGGGGGCTAAAAGCCAAACAAATTTCTTACCGAAATGGCAATAGAACAATACCATCTTGGAGAAAACATGAAACTTTGAAATAGCAAACTTCATTCTCATTGGGAAAATCGACGTTTGATTTTCTGCAATTCTGCACTTGTTTCTTTCATGTTGATTCTATCTTGTGGAGAGTTGGCAGAGCATTTCAAAGCCAGTTTAAGTATAGATGATACACATTGCAGATTCTTGTCAAACTCTTCTTCCTCCAAATTCATTAACAAGTTGGCATCTATCACTTCACCCAACATCTCTGGAAGTGAGAGTTCTACCCAACTCTTTAAGGTCAAATCTCCACAAAACATATCATCACTAGGCCTTTTTCTCGTAAAAGTTTCAATCAACATCACCCCGTAAGTATACACATCACATCTTGTCGAAACTAGCCCTTCCAAACCATACTCTGGAAAAACACAAAACCATGATGCATGCATACTATGTAGTAAAGGAAGACACAACTTAATTGAGTGAAAGTGAAGTATAATTAATATACAAATCAATATATGTAAAGAAACTTCACCTGGAGCAATGTAACCCAATGTTGCTAGCGTGTTGGTTAACACAAAGCTATCTCCATCGCACAACAACTTTGCTATACCAAAATCGCTTACATGGGCAACCATGTCTTCATCTAACAACACATTACTAGGCTTCAAGTCGTTGTGGACAATAGGCGTTGAATAACCATGGTGAAGATACTCCAAAGCAGATGCAACATCAATCATTATATTCAATCTTTGCATCAGATTCAAGTAATAGTTGTGAGAATATAACCATTTTTCAAGGTTTCCCTTTGGCATATATTCAAGTACTAATGCCTTGAACTCTTCATTGGAGCAACTGCTTATGACACTGGTCAGATTCCTGTGTCGGATGCTACGTAGTATCTCACATTCAACATCAAATCTTCTTGAAATACCTTCTAACTGCATATTAAACACCTTAACGGCAATATCCTTCCCATTGTTAAGAACTCCTCTATAAACTAAGCAAGAACTCCCAGTGCCAAGTAAATTACTTTCACTGAATTGTTCTGTTGCTTGTAACAGTTCATAATAAGATATTCTTTCTGGCACAATAGATATCATCTCATCAACTTCTCTAGTTGTCTTATCTTTCCTTTTGTATCTGGCAATTATAAAGGCCACAAAAACAACTGAGATAAAAGCCACAGCCCCCAAAACAATAAACAAAGCTCTTTTCACTTTCTGCCTCTTTGATTCATGATTAGAAACTGCAGGGCAAATCCGTACATGGAACTTGGGAATTCCACACAATGCCTCATTACCCTTAAAAGAATCTATAGTGAAGTTTCTAAAAGAGCCACCATTAGGAATTTCTCCACTTAAATTGTTGAAAGAAACATTAAAGTAGTTGATGTGTTGAAGTGTTTCTAAAGACTTTGGAATTGAACCGGACAGGTTGTTGTAGGATAAGTCAAGAGTAACTAGATTGATCATACTTTTCACAGTCATAGGAATAGAACCTTCTAACCTATTATTTGCCAAAGACAAATTTACCAAATTCTGCAACTTCTCAATAGTACTTGGAATAGACCCTGACAATTGATTCGTCGAAAGGTTTATATAGATTGCTGCTCCTAAGTTACTTATTTCTTGAGGTAAAAACCCAATCAATGAATTAGATGACAAATCAAGACATATCAAATCTTTAAGGCTCCAGAAGCTTGAAGGTATGCTTGAATTCAGCATGTTGGAGTCTAGAAAAATATTTCTTAAAGAAGAGACATTTCCCAGACATTTAGGAATTGGGCCGGAAAATTGATTTTGGCTTATAACTAAAGTATTGAGGCTGAATAAATCACATATAGCATGTGGAATGGAGCCTCCCAACATGTTATTAGACAGATCTAATCCTTGAAGCTCATGCTGATGTTTGGTAGTAAGTGGAATATTACCGGATAACCCATTGTCGTCTAACCTCAATTCCACCAAGCTGCTTAGATTGCCTATTTCAACAGGAATGTTGCCACTGAGTTTGCAGCCGGAGGCGAAGAATCCTTGAAGCAGGGAAGATAAATTCCCGACAGCAGCTGGAAGGACGCCATATAAAGGATTATCAGAAACTGACAAATAAGTAAGAAACTTGCATTTTGTCAATGGAGTAATGAAGCTCAATACTGAAGTGGACGGTGGCTGGGTAAGACTGTTGCCGAAAAGTTCAAGAAGTTGGAGAAGTCTTAGGTTGCCGAGATCAGTAGGTATATAACCAGTGAATTTGTTTCCACCAAGGGCGAGAAATGTGAGTTGAGAACAGTTAGAGATAGAGTTAGGTATTGCTCCACTGATTGAATTACTGCCAAGATACAGTCTTTCAAGAAAGGGAGAGGCACGACATAAATGGGTTGGAAGAACCCCTGACACAGCATTCTGAGCAAGTGAAAGAACCCGAAGAGTTGAAATGTTAAAGAGCTCATGTGGAACCAAACCACTCAAGATGTTTGACTGTAATAGTAATATCTCCAGTCGGTAAAGTTGCTCAAAACTTGTGGGAATAAGGCCTGCAAAAAATTAGATAAATTAATTAGATGAGAATGTCAAATGCAAGGCAATTGGTGGAAATTAGATAATGTCGGACATTCAATGTTATTTGAGGGTAGCATCTATTAAGTATTTTTAAAACTCAAAAACGTTTAGGATGTGTTCTCTTTGGTTAATAAATTTATCATGAGAAAATGAGGGATAACAGAAAATTTGTCCTTTAAGTGCCTCCTTTCTTCTTCATCATTTCTCATTCATTCTTTTCACTTCAAGGAGGGATAATATTATTCCTCCATTTTTGGTGTGATAATCAAGTGAAAATGATCCATCCGAAACTCGAAAAGACAGGTAATTGTGGAACTTTTTATAGTGTACCCATTTATAATGGTTGAAGTTCTCATTTTCCTTACTGAAACAGAAACCACACACGGATATGATAGGGTTTGTAATGGGCCGAATACTCATCTATTAAATATTTTAACTCAAGGAGTATGTTTAGAATTCACTAGCATAAAGAATATACACATTGTACGCATAATCAATGCTATTTTATTTGATAAAACAAAAACTATATAATGACTGCAATTTTAGAGAGACGCGAAAGAGTATCTATTTACTCTATAAATTAATAAACTATGTGAACTATATTAAATTTCTTATGTCCCTACTTGGGTCAATTCAAAAAATCATCTATATTAACAAAATAATAATGATTTAGAGAACCCTTTTATAAATATATAGGTCATGTTAATATTATAAGTAAATAATTGTTAAAATATTACAATTATGAATACTTTAGTAACTTATTAAAATATGAATCTATTGATGAATCATCTTCAACTTGATCATCACTAGGATCTCCAGTAATATCAATATATTAATAAATTGTTAAATTTTCAATAAAAATTTTAGGTCCCAAAGTTATTAATTTATAATTTTCAAACATGCGCATTTCAATTAATGTATGATATGATAACATTTATATACAATTTAATTAGTGAATATGTGATAATTCCCACTTTATCTTTTTCAATATTCTAAAAAGACTTCCACGTATATATTAAATAGATTTGGGTTAAGGTAATGTAATAAATTATTATATTTTGTAGTCAATGGTGGATCCAGGATTTTTAAATTGGGGATGAAAAAATAATCTTATAAACATTGGTGGAGCTAGGATTTTTTTGAGGGGCTGAACTTCTACCGCCCCCGAAATTTTTTTTTGAGGCCTTCTATACATTTTAGATATTTTTTTTACTAAAATACAAATATAATAGTAATAACTCTGCATTTCAAATGCAAAATGTGTACTTGCAACTTTTTTGTTTAATTAAGAATTGAGGTAATTGATTGATTAAATGATGGGCTTGATCAAAAGAATGAAAAAGAAAGAGATGATGAGCTCTCTTTTTAGTTGGGCCAATGGAATTTAGGATTTTAAAAACTGAATTTCTCTTTTATTTTGGATTAAAACTTTTAATTGGGGGTGCAAAAACTAAATCTAAAATAATTTATATATGAATATTAATACTACTAATTTTTTTTTTGGGGGGATGCAGCTGCATCCGTCAGTGTTTGTAGTATTTAATACTCCATCCGTCCCACGAATCTTGACACATTTCCAAATAAGGTAATAATTAGTCCAAAAATAAGGGATCTTAATTACATTATCTCACCAACTTTATCACTTTATTACATTCTTTCTCCTACTTTATCACTTTTATACCTTATTACTTACACATTTAAAACACTAATCTACAACTCCTTAATTCTCGTGCTGAAACCAAACGTGTCAAGATTCGTGGGACGGAGGGAGTATCTTATAAATAAATAATTCTTCTAAATATATACTCTCTCCGTCCTTATAAAAAATATACTTCCCCGGTCCACAAAGATTATGTGTTTTGTATTATATGTTTTATTTTTTAAAAAAATCTTCTTTATGCTTTAAATCCTATTCACACTCAGTATTTACAAACTATATACCCTTTACTTTACAATTTGGCGGGCCCAATACTACCATTTAACACAAAAATCACATCTTCCAACTTTTTTATTAAAACTTGTGCCCTCGACTCAACCACACACTCTTTGTGGACGGAGGGAGTACTATATTTCTAAATGACATGGATTTTAAATTTTTAATAAAGTAGTTAAATGTGATGTGAGTGAAAATTTACCAAAAATAGACTGATACATTTTATGTGGACGGACGAAAATGATAATTTTTATATATTTTATGAGATCGGAAAGAGTATAATTTACAAAATTTCCCTAAAATTAAATATGTAATAGGGATATAATGAGCTATATTTTATGCCCAAAACACTTTTTACATTAGTAGGAGGTGGTTAAAATAAAAACACATTTTAAAATATAAAATATGAACCATTTTTATCTCTTAGATCACTGAGATGTACAATTGGTTCACAACCTTGTTGTATGGATTCATGGTAGTGAGTTTGAATCTCATAGATAGAAAAAAAATTAATTTTTGCAAATCAGATATTTATACAACGAGTTCATACATGTTCTACATAAAATTCATATATTTACATACGATTTTTTTAAGATTAAATCTCCACCGATTATGAGTAGATCAACAATGTATATCTATTCCTATTTCATACTTTTAGAGTTGTTTTTACCCTAGTCCTCCCCTTAGTAGGATTAGTACATATTTATCCATACCCATCCTAAATCCCTCAATAATTTTCTCATGTACCCATCATGAGTACTAGTTCTACCATATAAACCCATCCTATATATTACTCAAAATAGGCATAATAATGGGACATGGATTGCATCTACTATTCGAATTGTTTACTGACATAAGATTAATGCATCGTATAACATGAAAATTTTCTCAGTTGTCGTACCTGTCAAGTAGTTTTCGGTGAGGTCTAAGGTTGTTAGCATTGTAATATTCCCGACACCCCTGGGAAGACTTCCCATGAATTTGTTGCGGCCGAGTAGTAAGCCTTGCAGAGAAGTCATATTCATGAAAATATTCAAAGGAATTGAGCCCCCAATCTGATTGTCTTCAGCACCAAAAATGATTAGGCTCTGAAGATTACTAATCTCATGTGGTAATGTGCCTGTCAAAATTTATAAGTATTAAAATATTAAATGAAATTAAATTTACAGCTGCATGCTCAAGTTCATGTTAACCATACCATTCAAATTGTTACCACCGAGATATAACTCCTGAAGAGATGTTAAGAAGCCGATTTTTGAAGGTATCTGCCCACTAAAAGAGTTGTAAGAGAGCGACAAAGTCCCAAGTTGGGATAGATTTGTTGGGATCGCACCGCTCAGCCGATTGAAAGAAAGATGAATCTCCACAAGATTACTGCAAATGTCTGTTGGAAGACTTCCACTCAATTCATTGCCTGTCAAACCTATAGATGCAAGGGTCGATATGTTGAATATGGCTGATGGTATTGCACCGAAGAGATGATTGTATTCAACCGCCAAATACTGTAGACTTTGAAGTCTCACCAACTCTTTTGGAATCTCTCCACTTAGAGAATTGGAAGATAAGTCAAGAGATCGTAGGTTTGTTAGGTTTGAGAGAGATTTTGGAATGGAACCTATGAAGCTATTGTTGCGCAAAGACAAGTACTCTAATTTTGGTAACTGACCAAACATCGGAGGGATGTCTCTGTAGGCAATTAAATTTGTCGTCAAATTAAATCGTGCCACGTGTAAATTCATGAATTAAATATTCAATTATATTTTCTATTTTATTAAATGGGATTTTATTCCTAAATTAAATAGATATATAATTAATATTTAACATAAATGAATTAATGGGCTTATGGACACCTAAAGCCCTAAGGCCCATGCATGAAGGCCCAAAGCCCATAAAGCCCACGAAGCCCATCTCTAAAAATCTATAAATAGAGGTGTTGGGGTGCTCATTAGAAGAACGTGAAGGAGTGGAAGATCGAAGAGCACGAAGAATTCTCTCTAGTATCACAAGTAGAAGAGGCGGAGAATTGGAGAGTTCAAGTATTCTTCCAAGTATTCAAGTATCTTGAAGAATTCTATCTAACGTTCAAGTCTCCTTCAAATCTTCAATCGTTTGAGTATTCAAATCTTCAAGTATCCTTCGAATCTTCAAGTATTTGAGCATTCAAATCTTCAAGTATCCTTCAAAATCTTCAAGTATTCAAGTATCTTCAAGTGATCAAACCTTCAAATCTTCAAGTGATCAAGGCGTTCTTACAAATTCCAAGAACGATCTTCCTCAAATCAAATCAACCAAATCCCAAAGCTTCAAGGCGTTCTTACAAAATTCTAAGGACGTTCTTCTCAAATCAAATCAAGTTCAACGTTCAATCCAAAATCACGACTTAAGTCCCTTGGATTGGCGTCATCAAATCAAGTATTTCAAGAACCTTCGAGTTTGTTCAAGAATCAAATGGAAGAGAAGAATCAGAGGATTAACTAGAGATTGCAACCCGCATAAATCTATCTTCATATCTATCAAATTATCTTTGTAACCCATTTTGTATTTTATCAAATTGAAATACAAAAAATTTGTGTTTACAGTCTCCGGTGAAGTTGTTGAGTCGGAAAGATATGAACTTCACACGGCGAAGGAGAGACAGCTCTTGAGGCAAATCTCCATGAAAAAGATTGCTTTTGAGGTTGAGGTAGATGAGGAAGGAGAGGTGTCCGAGCTGTGGTGGAATGGTGCCGGAGAGAGCCATGTTGGAGAGATTCAAGGCAGCTACTCGTTGGTGGCGCAAGCTGCAAGTGACGCCAATCCAGCTGCAGACGGAGCACGAGTTGGTCCAATTTGTTGCAAGTATGCGAGAAGGGTCGGAGGTGATGTGTTGTTTGAATGAAAGAAGGGCAGTTTGATCAGTTGCAAGGCTCGTAGGTTGTTTGGCTACACAAGAAAGCATTTTGAAGGTTATGGTAATTAGGAATGCATAAGCAAAAATGCAATAAAGCTTTTTCTCCATGGCTGCAAATTGTGATTGTATTATGATAAATCCCTCATTAATATAAACAAATATTACAAGGCTTCCTTGACTTGGGAGTATTCATAGGTGTGTCGTGCCTTTATGAGTCAATTTGATGACTTTTTTTCTTTGAGTCAAGTCTTTGTTAGGTGTTATTGCAATATTATTCAACTACTTAAAAAATTAAATATATTCGGCTGATTTAGTATTGTTTTACTGTATTTCATTTTCTTGGACAATTAATATATAAACTTTGAACTTTTTGAAATTTAGCCTGAATTTGATCATGCCGAAAATTTATTATGGGGCATTTTTTATATGATTGTGCTATGAGCCTATGACGCAACAATCTAAGTGGTAATCGGAATTAAAACGATGTTGTACATCAAGATTAAATACGAGTTACTTAATCTTGTTGTACGTACGACGTTGTTTTAATTCAAACTGCAGCTAATTAGATTGGTGTGTCATAACTCACTTATATAAAAAAATTTCATGTAATAAAATTATGGCATCCACATATGATTAAGTGTGGCTGGAATGTTATCTTTGGCCGAACTACAAAAAGTTCAAAGTTTATGTACTAATTGATCAAAAAAATATAGTACTGGTAAAAAAAACTGGAATTTGAGTATACTTCGGGCGTGTTTGATATTGGTTAATACACTGTATTAACTAATTTAGTACAGATCAGTCTATTGTTTGGTATTATTTAGTACAAATGCGGATGACCCGGTTTAATCCCACGATCCAGTATTATTTAATTCAGATTTCTTAGGATTAATAATACCACTTCCCCCTAGGATTAACTTAAACCAGGATATTCTGTATTTAGCCATGATAGCAAACACCAACTCAGTATTAATAATCTGTTATTATCCACACTAAATATCCTAATTACAAATTATCCTACATAATCCTTTACTGAAAACCAAACGAGCCCGAAAATGTATTTAATTTACAAAAAATTAATCATACCAAAAATATTTAGCTTTAAAGAAAATTCATATTTTTGTTTTGTATTACCGGCGGCCCACCGACGGTGGATGGGACGACCCGTGTTTTCCAAAATAGCGGCGGAAATAACGGTGGCAAGGATGCCGCCGGTATTCCTAATATTAATTAATTTATATACTTAAATGAATTACCGGCGGCTTTTCCGCCGCTATTTACTAGCGGCGACTTGCTGCCACTAATCACCGGCGATGAAGATCGCCGGTGACGTCCGGCAATAACACCACCGCCGTCCGGCCAAGATTATCGGCAGCGGTAACGCCGCCACTAATCACCGGCGGCAGATCTAATATTAATTAATTTATATACTTAAATGAATTATCGGCGACCTTGCCGCCACTATTTACCGGCAGTGGCGAGGTGCTACCGCTAACTTATTCGATTTTTTTGGTTTTCTTTCTCTTTTTTTCCTTTTGTTCATTTTGTTTTTGTTTTTTTTTTTTGTTTTCCTTTGATTTTTTCACTAATCACTCTTCAATTAAAGAGTCGGATTTTTTTTTCACTAATCTAGTTTGGAATCAAGACTCTTATGTAGAATCCCAACTAATCACTCTTCAATTGAAGAATCTTAACAAGATTATTCACTAATCTAGTTTGGAATCAAGAATCTTAAGTAGAATATCTACTAATCATTCTTGAATTGTGGAAACTTAACAAGATTATTCACTAATCTAGTTTGGAATCAACATCTTAAGTAATCCCAACTAATCACTCTTCAATTGAAGAATCTTAACAAGATTATTCACTAATCTAGCTTGGAATATCAAGAATCTTAAGTAGAGTATCTACTAATCATTAATCTTGAATTGTGGAAACTTAACAAGATTATTCACTAATCTAGTTTGGAATCAAGAATCTTAAGTAGAATCCCAACTAATCACTATTCAATTGAAGAATCTTAACAAGATTATTCACTAATCTAGTTTGGAATCAAGAATCTTAAGTAGAATCCCAACTAATCACTCTTCAATTGAAGAATCTTAATAAGACTCTTCACTAATCACTCTTCAATAGAATAATCTTAATAGGTACTAGACCTATACAATTGAGTTCAAAATACATTGCAAATACCAAATTAAAATACTTGTGGGGTATAATGTAGATTGATAAACAAAAAATAAAATAAAATAAATAATAATAATAATAAATTAATTAATAAATATTTTTTCGACATAAAAATACGGTCGGAAACGAGACCGATCAGTAATTAACGACATCTCTTGGATATCATCTCGACATATTCTAAAGTTATGAATGTACGATATTGCATGTATATTGAAATAGAGTTTAAATGAATTAATAGGCACTAGATATATCAATAATATGAGTGTTCTGTACTGGTGACCACTCGAAAGAAACTTCAAGATTAAGCGTGCTTGACTTAAAGCACAATTAAGATGGACTGAGAAGTTCGTCTAACACATGCAATATTGTATAAATACTGAAATACTTGTGTGGAATAAATAAATAAATAAATAAATAAAAACAATACCGGCGGCAAAGCGCCGCCGCTAATCACCGGCGGCGGCTGCCGCCAGTAATACTCCACCACATCCGGCCACCGTCGTCCGGCCAACGTTACCGGTGGGTAAAAGTCCGGTGAAGTCCGGCGAGCTCCGCCGATCAACGGCGATGTTCACCGGCGGCGATTGTTTGCCACCGGTGAACGAATTACCGACGAAGATTTTACCGGTGGCAAGATGCCTCTGGTATTATTTTTTCCGGCGGCCGCCCCCCAATTACCGACGGCAAATGACCGCCAGTAATTCCGTATTTTTTTGTAGTGTTATCTTCCAAAAATACAAAAAATTATGGAAGTATAAATAAATAGATTATTGTGTTAATTTGTCCAATTTAATAAGTAAAGCCCACATTTTATTTTGTTGAACATGTAAATAATAGGTATGTATTCTCTTATATTATAATAAGAAACAATACATTCGCGTGGCCATTTTGAAGAAGGAAACACAAATGTTGGCCACTGATTTGATCAAAAACACAAAATCTGGCTATTTTTTACGTTTGTGGACTGTTTTGCCCTTAATTAAGCGGATCGAATTTGGGTTTGCGAGCAAGTTAGGCACACTTGGCACTATTAGTGCCAAAAGTACCAACCGAATGGTACTTTTGGTATTAGTGACCACTTGGCACTATTAGTAGCAATAATGTCATGCACGAATGGTACTAGTGACCATATTAGTGTTAATAGTGGCATATATTTGTACTGATACACTGTTTTGTCTTATATAGAAAACCATTTTGAAGACTTCCGTGTAGGGTTTAGATTCTCCATTTAGGGTTTAGATTATCTATTTAGGATGGTGCACGAATGATACTTATGACCATATTAGTGCCATTAGTGCCATATACTCTATCAGTTGTAGTGCTGCACGAATAGTACTTATGGCCATATTAGTGTCATTAGTGACATAACTAGTACCATTCGTGCATGGCACTATTGGCACTAATAGTGTCAAAAGTATCAATTTGCTTGAATTTTTTTCTTTTTCTGTTGGCACTAATAGTGCCAAGTGTGCCTAACCCGCGTGCAAACCTGAATTCGATATGCCCTAATTAAGGGCAAAACAATCTTAAAACGTAAAAAAATGGCCAAATTTTGTGTTTTTTTAGATTGGTGGCCAAATATTATGTTTTACTGTTCAAAATGGCTATCTCAAAATGATACTCTTATAATAATTGAGATATATCGTTTACTTTAAATCTCATTCTTATCATTGTACTTCTAAATTTTTAAACGATTCAAAGCATTAGGACTGGAAAATAATATTAACCCCTTTGCTGGTTCAATCAATTTGTGTTACAGGTCTTCTTTTATCGAATAAGTTATTCTTTATGGAACTTATCTTAGTGGAGCAGTATCTTAAGTGGAGCAATAATTATAGTCATAAGTTTGTATTTGTATTCTAAATGTCTTTCCATTATTTCTTGGGTCAATAAAGCTTTAATTTGAGACTTATTTGTTTATAAGAGATATATTTTCTATTGTTCTTGTATTTTGTTTATGCAAATGAAATGCATGTTTAGATAATTACAAAAACTCTTGTACACTCAGTCTCACAAGTGAGACGAGTCAAACCCGTCTTTGATCCGGCGTCCCGATCGAAAAACTAAAAGTACAAGTTCTCGCAACAATTGTTGTAAAAAGTAACATTTTACAAACATTACATTTCTTCATGTCGATGAATATTTTTCATCACAACAATACTTACTTTGAATTATAATTATTTCCATGCATGACCTGCACCCAGCCCCGACCCAACCCACGCCCTACCTATACTTGACCAGCGCCCTGCCCTTACCCCTAACTTGACCCGGTCTCAAACCCGTCTCTTGATAGAGACCGATCTCACCCAAGACCTACTCTTAATACCAACTCTTGCTTCAAATATTGCTTCAAATATTGTCTCCAAATTCCAAAATGCGTTTGGTTTCTTATAAAATTATATGAACTAAAGCATGATTTTAGTTTTTTTATTTTTGAAAATCGATCTGCTGAAAAATCAGATTTATCATATAATTAACGTTTGGCTGGTACACATGCATCTAAAGAATGATACCCATGTAAATCTATACTAATATAAAAAGGAGTGGATTTTGAATTTATCGACTTTTATAAAAGGGGAGAAAATCGAATTGTGATAGGGATCTTGAATAAAGACGGGTGATATTTTAATAGATAAATTATTACAAAGAAATATAGAATTCGATCATTGGTCTAATTTGAATACTCCATATATCATATACCTCGCTAATTAAATATCTATTCTTAAGTTATTTATAATGTATTGGAACTATTTATTATATAAAAATATTGTTTGGTTTTATTATTTCTATGCTTTTTTTATAGGGGCAAAATGATATACACCCATTTTGAAAAACAAAATCTGAAAAATACTCACGTTTTACAAAATATATAAATTATATCCATTAGGACTTTTTACCTTTATGCCGAGCATTAGTTGTTCGACTCGCAATGGTCAAACATGTCGAGCATTGATGTATTTATCATTAATGCTCGACTCGCAAAGATCGAATATATCGAATATTAATGAATATACCATAAATACACTAATGCTCGACGTACTCGACTAGAAATGGTCGATCATGTCGAGCATTAGTTCGACTAATGCTCAACTTGCACTAGTCAAGCAAAGTTCGCGATTTTAGCAAAGTTTGCGATTTAAGGAAAGACAATTTTGTCATTTCAAGCTCAAAATAGATGTTTTTTATAATAAGTATTTTTTTATTTTTTATTTATATGAATCGATAAAAACAATCATTAATTTATTGAATCGACGTACCCCGTAGAAGAGGCTCCTCCACTAGCTAGTTTGGGACTTTGAATCATTGAAATACAATAATTTACTAAAAACGGTGGAAGTTATACCAAGACTATATATGCATGTTGGGTTTTCAATCGCAACTATTGTTATTTTACATGAAATTTATTGAACAAATCTTTAACCAATGCTATTCCAACCGTTAAAGCAGGATTCTTTGGCGATTCTATACCTCGCCCAGGTTCCACTAAGATATTGCTCCACTAAGAATAACTTGTTCAAACACAAATTGATTGAACCACCAAAGGGGTTAATGTTATTTTCCAATCCGAATGCTTTGAGTACAATGATAACACTGAGATTTAAAATAAACGCATGATATATATATATATAGGGGAGGGCTAAAATAAAAACACTTCATAAAATATAAAATATAAACAATTTTCAGCCCTTAGATCATCAAGATCTACGGTTGATTCGTAACCTTATTGGATGAATTCGTGGTCCTGGGTTCGAATCTCAAAGGTAGCAAAAATTTATTTTTTACAATTCGTAACCATGTTGGATGAATTCGTAACCCTGTTGGATAAAATTCGTACATTAAAAAACGTTTATATTTATATTTTAAGAAGTGTTTTCACTGTAGCCTTCTCCTATATATATATATATATATATATATATATATATATATATATATATATATATAGGCCAAGGTTCAATGAAGAAGGCCTAAATGTAAGAAAGAAGAGAGAAGTAATCTCATCCGTTGATCTTATCTAATCTAACGGACATGATTTGTTCACGCCATGTTCAACGGATTTTTTCGTTGAACATATGGGGGGTCGAAACCCAGAACCCCAAAAATATTGTATATGTTCACAAATGTTCAACGAAAAAATCCGTTGAACATTGCGTGAACAAATAATGTCCGTTAGATTAGATAAGATCAACGGATGAGATTACTTCTCTCTTCTTTCTTACATTTAGGCCTTTTTCATTGAACCTAACCTTATATATATATATATATATATATATATATATATATATATATATATAGGGTTGGGTTCCGGTGGATCCCTATGCTTATAATAGATCCGTAGATCCAAATCTAGACCACACATTTATGACATGTGGCGCATCAAGATGGTGACACGTGGCAAGGCATTTCAAGGCAAAATCTGAAGAGGGGTAAAATTGGAATGTAATTTTCGAAATTAAAAAAAAAAAATTAGATTTTCTCAAAATAGGTATATTGTAGATGCATAAAGTTTCATACGAGAATGCATGAATTTTCATATAAAAATGCATAAAGTTTCATATAAAAATGCATAAGATTTCACCCCACCCCAACCCCACCCCCCACACCCCTGAACCCCACCCCACCCCAGAACCCCACCCCCACCCACCCCTCCACCCCACCCCCCAATTTTTTTTTTTTTGAAAATCAGTTTTTAAAAAAATAAATTTTTTTTTTGGGGGTGGGGGTGGGGGGTGGGTGGGTGGGGGGTGGGCCAGCAATCAGAAAATCAGGTTTTGAAAAAAAAAAAAAAATTTGGGGATGGGGGGTGGGTGGGGTGGGGGTGGGGCAGGGGTGGGGTGGCGAAACTACCAGATTTATTAAAATGAAATGCATTTTTTGTATAATTTAATGCATTTTTATGTGAAAACTTTATGCATTTTTGTTTGATTTTATATGCATGTGAAACATGCCTATTTTTGGGGGTGGTAATGGGGAAGGTTGGGGGGTGGTGTGGGCTGGAGTGGGGGGTGGTATGGGGTGGGGTGGTGAAAATACCAAAACTGGAAAAATTAAATGCATTTTTCTGTTCAAAGTTATGCATTTCATGTGAAAACTTTATGCATCTTTGTGTGAAACTATATGCATCTAAAATATATCTATTTTGAGAAAATCTAAAAAAATATATATTTTTTTAATTATTAAATCCGAAAATTACTTTCCAATTTTACCCCTCCAGATTTTGCCTTGGAATGCTTGGAAGCTCCTTGCCACGTGTCACCATCTTGATGCGCCACATGTCATAAATGTGTGGTCAAGATTTGGATCTAGGGATCTATTATAAGCATTGAGATCTATATGATCCCATTTCTATATATATATATATATATATAGGAATTGGTTCAATTGAGAAGCTCAAATGTGTTGAGAAGTTGAGAAGCAATGTAATAGATGAACATGTTAGTACATTTTGATGAACATGGTAATTAGACACTATATAAATAAATTCTTTGAACATACCAAATACAACTGACGAACATACGAATCTATTTAATTTATTAAAAAATACGTCACTGCCAATGATCGAACCCCAGATCAAACTCGTGTTCATAAAAACTAATTGGCATGTTCATCTATTAAATTGCTTCTCAACTTCTCAACACATTTGAGCTTCTCAATATAACCAAACCCTATATATATATATATATATATATATATATATATATATATATATATATATATATATATACTAGAAATTTTGCACCGCGTAGGACGCGGTGTTTCCATAATTGCTCCGTGAATTATGGGACCAATAACGGCGCTGGTCGAATCATTTTTAAGTGTAGACATATTATACTTGACTTGTAGGTCACGATTGTAATACATTTAGGATATTTAATTTGTACAGCTAGGAGCAACAATCTACATAATAAAATTTATATATAAACTATTTAAGTATCCTTTCAGACATTATGCGTTATATATACATAGCGCATTAAACCAAAAACTGCATCGAGGCATATACAATGTACATACAAAAGGTAACCTCAAAATGCTAGTAGAATGTCACCAACACGGTGTAATAGAGCCAAAAGTCATAGCTAGAGAATTGTACAAAGTACATACAAAAGTTGCTTCAAAGTCTCATAAAATCTTTCACTTCATTAGTCCAATATTCTTCGCTTGATTGTTCTGCCACTCCTTGACTTGAGTGTTGGTGTTTGTGGGACTCTTTTGCCTAAAAGTTGATGATAATATTAACAAAATCAGTTAATGACAAACATAATGTATTTGCATAATATCCTATATCATTGATGATTTGATTTGGAACTATTCACACCGTTGTCTCATGTAGAATTCTAACCTTTATTATGCTCAATAACCACTTCGCTAAGTTGGTGGGATGAATCAGATATGCTTTGTATCTTGTCTTTTAAGATATTAGACTTCATTTTCTTCGCCTTCTTTGCTGATAATGTTGCACAAAAACTCTCATCAATCATACGAGAACACACAATAGTTAGTTTTTCTCTAGTTTTTCAGTTTTGTACCCTTAGCTACTTGTTTGTCCTTAGCTTGAGTTATTTTAGTCTTCTTTGATGTTTTTGCCACAAGGTCCTGTTTCTCCTCATGGTATAGTGTGCCTAAATGATTGAGTTAATATTGTTAACAACGAAGAATATTGGAAACGAAAATTTATCTAATTGGTTGAATAATTACCTGCCAAAGGTAGACATGACTCCATATGAGAATCTTCAACAAGTTTGCAATCAGTTGCTCTCTCCACAAATTCATCTACAAATAAAGTTGCTTAATTATATTTGTATATGTTTTATAAATTGTTGGAGCTAAGCAAGTAGCTGGTACACATGTGTACTGGTTCAGATTTCATAGTAATTACACACAATAGTACCAAGTGGTAGTTCAAAACATCATAGATTAACATAGGCGATATCAATTCAAAATTAGAATGTTTAGATGTGCATGCTTGAGGATCTTTGATCTTCATGTTCACGTGACTTTATGACCTCATGCTAATGTTTTTAGCTTTCTTTTTATTTTTGAAATTTCTAACAATGGCACAATAATATTTCAACATTTGCTCGATTAATAAATTCTAGAAGATTTAAAATACTATCTATCATGTCTAACTATTACCTGATAGAGGCATATCCAAATGTGCATCATCAAAATTCTCAGGTGTATCAACATCATCTAACATTACAAAACCAATATAAATATTGTTAGATCAATCATTATTCTTATATTAGTTATACAATTTCTCCATTGCAATAAAAAAAGTCAAAAACTCACTACTCATGGAAAAGAATATAAAAAGTTTCACCAACATTTGTTCAAAGTGATCAAAAGAATCCTCATTTTCACTAAGCCATGATTATCATTTTCTGGTGGAAAACATATCATGAAAATCTTTAGCAAAATGCACTAAATTTTGTAATAATAATTGAATACCTGAATCTTCAGAAATATCTAAGTGCACAACTTTTTTCCTTTTGCTAACAAATCTTCTTTTGATTTTCCCAATGTTACCTGATATAGTATATGAATTGAACCTGATTTCTTAGATGAATAAAATATGAAAATTAAATTTAGAAAATTTCTTATTGGGTGCGTGCATTTTTTCATCACATATACTTTTGTTATTATATATGTAAAAAATCAAATACACATGTGTAACCTAGATTCCTTGAAAATAAATTTTTAAATTTTGGTGATATACCTCTTTCAACCGATTCCACTACACAATTCAGACTATCATTGCTTGAATCTTCAGACAAAACAATAGAGCAAATTTTCTTTTTACCCCTGAAGATTTCTGTGATGGAGAAGAAATATAGTTATATTAAATGAATTTGCAATATCAAGTATCTATTTATAATAGTGGATGTTATACCTGATATTGGTTTATCATCATCAGAAGAAAGACTATCTTTAAATGAGCTTCTAATTGTATCTGTTGTTGGAAAATTATAATTACTATCCTTTCAAGCAAGAGTAGCATATCATAATCATTTTCACCTTTGATATGTTCAATATGGCTTTCTTGGGACACTTTCCCCTTGCCTTTAGCTTTGCCAGCAATCTTTGCTCGAATGACTTTATCATTATCTATAATAATTGCAGTAATCATCATTACAAAAAACAAAAATAATTTAACTTAATTTAACTAAAATGTTCATATTAAATTACAGCAAATATTAATCGGTTGCCATCACAAAATTATTCACTTAATGAATCATGAAAAACCAATTGTCTCGTCGCACTTTTTAGCAGCCCTGAAGAAATAAAATACTTAAATTATTATCATCTTAATTTAATAATACATGGAATAGAAGAAAAAATTATACAAACCTTGCTCCAGATGAACTGCAGGTTCAATGCTAATTTTCTCAGATGGTATTGCACCATCATCTTGTAAAATATGAAAAGAAAATGAAACTCGAAAATACTATTATGAGATCAAAGTAGGGCAGCGACTCACCGAAGCTGTAAGAAACGGATGAAAGTGTTCCGGCAAAGAAATTTGATGGGAGCAAAGACAAGTGGACGCTGAGGGCACCCGTTGAAAACCAGAAACCAAAAATAATAATCCCGTATAAAACAGTAACAAATCCTTAAAAAACCTACAGGCTAAAGGCAATAACCCAATTTGCTCCTAGTCCTAGAATAATGAACCTCATTCTCTAAACTTCAAAACAATAACTATAACGAAGAAATAGTGCGACATGACATTTAAATACAATGAAAGAGCCAAAACACATGAAGACAAAGATCATAACACAAATAAAAAATAGAACAAAACCAAGCGCACAGTTGAATTTGGAGAGGCGGAATAGCTTTCTTGGAGTAGAAACACGCTGGGGAGAAAAACACAAAATTAGAAAGTAAAAAAATGATGGAGATCATAAGATGTCAAAAAACCAAACAAAACATATGAGCAAGTAACCTAATTGGAAAAAATGATGGTTCATAGGCAAACAAAAGTTGTTTATACTTTTTAACATTGAGCCTAAAAACTAATACATTTTAATTTACAGGGATTTGAACACATAAGAGAGAAAATCCATGTTGTGGAGACTTACTCAAGTGCCAGACAATACTCACTACTCTTGAAGAAGTGAATGTCAATGAACGAGCATGTGCCTGAGAATAATTTAGAAAAAAAAAATAGAATGAATATTTAAATTGCATACACGAGAAAACAAAATAAATCATATTAATACTATTCTATATAAAAATTAGTCCATGACAAAAAAAGAATGTAAAAGTTTAATCAAAATCCTACTTATTTGCTGTATTTAAATTTTAATTTTCAAATAAGACACAATTGCTCTTTTTCATATATTTCATATTTTGAAGTTGTTGCATTATATCTTTATGAGTGACAATAATATACTACAAGATTAGTGAAATATCAATATATGTAGAGGCTCAAAATAAAATAAAAGTAACCTAACTTACATGTAGAATAGAACAATTAATACTGACTATATATTAAATATTAGTACATGACAAAAAGAAGGATGTCAAAATTTAACTAAAATCCAACTTATACTAATGTATTTAAATTTTAAAATAAAATAAAACAAAACAAAACAAAAACAACCACAAATTCAAATTACAGTAATTCCTGTTAATTATAAGCATGTAATAAACAATTTAATATTAATAAGTCAAACCCAATAGGTAGCTAAGTATTCCCCAATTATATTCATAAATTTAAGCATTTCATGTAATCTCATTGGATTTTAGTCTTTAGAACAAATAAGAAGCTGTGATTAAATAATCTATATATATAAGTGGTAATACTATACTATTAAAGAAGATTTGTATATGCTCAAAACATAAAGCTGTAGTAACCCGCTCTTTTAAATTATTAAAATCAGTAATGCAATAATTAATTATTGCATCTTTCAGTGTTGATTTTTGATTAATTTCGACTTATGACTTTGAGTTATATAGTACTTGAAGCAGAGTTATTATTTTATTTCACTTGAGAAACCACGATAAGGATTATTGAGCAGTCAATAATTATTATTTCAGATTATAACTGACTTAGCAAAGTCATGTTATTTAATTATAACAATAAAAATATTATTTTTATTATTATTATTATTATTATTTTACTTAAGTCGTGGATTATACCGACTTGTGAGGAAAATTAAATCTTCGGATTTAATTTAGATATTAGATGAGCAGATGAATTAAATCTACGGATTTAATTTAGATTATTTTACAGTCTATCGACATTAGAAAGACAAGAATATCGAGATCCGAGATTTATTTAAATAAACAGTATCAAGCAGATACGAGCACGCAATTAGTATTACAAATACAGAATGAGGATTTTACTCATCACATCACAACTTTACAACTTATTATTCTCTGCATTCCTATTTCCTACCTACTACATCAAGAAAGCAAACCAAAGAAAGGGAAAGAAAGGGGACGTGTGCTATGTGTGTAGAATAGCTGCAACAGCAGCCTTTAAGCCACTCTCTCATCCCTTTAACCATGCCATAGGTGTCAATGACAGCCACCCTATGACAATGACAGTCACCACAACCACTCTATGACAATGACAGCCATTCTATGACAGCCATCTCTTCAATCTCCCACCACCAACTCACATACTCCCACACCCACTGATATACTTCACCCATCCCCTTCCGCTTCTACTCAATCTTCCACACAATTTGCCATATTTCACTCTCACAAGAAAAATCTCAAGCTCACTCCCTCTCAAACAGAACTCGACTGCCTAGGTAAGTTTTGAACTTTGGTTTCATCATTCTCTCATACTCCATCTTGCAAATAATTGAAGGATCCCCTACTGAAATTTTACTGCAGTTGTTCCACTGAAGCCCAGTTTTAATACAGTGAATCAAAACCAATACCAACAAGATCAGACAAACAACTGAAACGAAACCTCTTAAGGTTCCCTCTTGAGCCCTTACCTTATTTGCTAAATTGAAATTCAGTTTTCTTGTATCAGTTTTTGAAACAAAATGACAGTCACATATATGAGCATACAATCTGTATATATATATATATTTTCATACATCAGAGCATGTATTATAAAAGAAGAAAAATGAAGTTTTGAGCCCTGTTGAGCTGTTGAGTCGAGAGGGAGGTGAGGTTCAGCCGATGGCTGTTCGACGCCGGCGACGGCACGGCGGCAAAGGCACCGCCTTTTTCCTCTTCCTGCCAACGAAAGAGAGAGAGAGGAGGAGGAATTAGATTTTCAGATTCTGTATTTTGAGAGGAAGAGAAGGGAGATTTGGGGGTTTACCTGTGCGAGGTTCCTCGCCGTGAGTCCGGCGGCGATAACGGGCGGCGGCTGAAGAAGAGGGGAAGGGTCAATGCCGATCTGAACTTTGAATGATGAGGGAGCAGTCAAGGGAGAGAGAGAACAGGGGGAAGTGACGAGTGGGACTCTTTTGTCTTATTATATATTAATGAACTCTAGGGTTACATGTCTTCATACATGTAATCAGAACCTTATTCCGCTGCGTACTCAGAAGTTTATGTTATTTTGGATAAGTCGGAGTTATCCGAACTTGCTAGATATTTGAGTCTATACGACTAAAACTCCGTTATATTATAAATATCCATGGTGTTAACATTGATGAAATACGATCCTTTCTTGTTTGATTATTCCCCTTTCTACCCCGCTTCTAATCTCCCTCCATTAGTTACGATTTCCCCGGCTTAATTATCCTTAATTAGGACCGGTCGTGACAGAGTGGTATCAGAGCGGTTCATTTGCTCTGAACCCTAGAGTTAGCCCATTTTTCTAGTATGATCACTAGTATATATGAGTCAGTCAACCAAAGCTCATCACTTCATCACATCGTCATGCTCAACAAGAAAGAAGGTGGTAATGATTTTAAAACATTGAGAAGTTCACGTTCTATATGAATGTACTGATGCTTACATTCAAGTTTTATGCTTTATTGATTGATTAGATATCTCAATGAACTTAGATGCGTTAAGAATGCATGATCACAGTTACGAGAAGAACAATAGAAGCTAGAAACTCAGTTATATTTCACTATAGCCATGGTGAAGAGCTAAGAAAGAGGAAGAGAATCCAATGACAGCAGTGCAAGCAGAGTGCCATGCACGAATCACTGAAGCAGGCATAGTTCTTCATTCAGGTTGTTCACGCGTGACAGAACACCGAATCGACTATTGCCTCATTCAGGTTCTTCATTCAGTTATGGCATGAAGAGAACCTTCATGATTTATGTTCGAACTTTAGAGTCAGACTCACATGCAGTTATAACACTTTGTGTATGATGTTATAGCATCGCGATTAGAACTGCCAGCTTACAGTTTCAGATATTCAGAACCTTTATGATTACAATTACCTATTATATTACACGTGAGCATGATTTAGAATCCCTATTGATTACGATCACCTGCTACAAATCGAAAGGAGGATAGGTGCCATGGGTAACTAGAAGTTACCAACCATTATGATTGACTAGAAAAATCTATATAAGTGCGTAAGATGGGAGGAGTTCCTGAAGATGGTTTGGAGTTTAACAAGAGCTAGAAATATCGACAACGGTTCGAGGTTAAAGTTAAGAGATTGAGATTATGATGAGAGACTAAGCAGGTTAAGTATGCATACCTTAGTCGATCAGAGACATTCCCCAGTTAGAACATTTTAGATTAAACATTCAGTTTAGTAGCCAGAATGCAAGCATTGACTAAGGTCATTCCATGACTTAGTATTTTGTGTGGTGACACATACCTTGCAAAGATGCTCAGAGATGCAAAATCTATCTCCTGTAAAGGCGTGAGAGTGCTTCGAATTATATGGTTGCATTTCAAGCGCTATGTGAAGGAACACTAAGTACTAGAAGTACTACATTAAGATCATATTGATGAACATTGTTGAGTAAGGTCGAGCCTACCTTATTTCGCCTATAGAAGATATTTAAGGATTGCATTAAACTAGGAGGCAGACTCCAAGTTTGAGAAGCTCTAGAATATTCTCAAGGACATGTTCAAGATATTAAGAAGAAAGTGATGATTTTAAACCAAATATACCTTTTGCAGTCAAGGAACAAGAGTTGCCAAGTTCGGAAAAGTATTTCCGAATGACTGAGAAGTAGTTGTGTCGGACCTGGCCAGTCCACATGGCCAAAATCTCAGTAGTCGTCATATATGGGTCTTTAAACCTATATATTTAAACTTTCATCTGAAAAGCCAAGCGGGTTCAGATTATTAGGTCATTTCGTTTCGACCTTTTAGTCAATTCATTTCTACCCTAAGGTCATTCCTTTTCAATTGTTTGACAAAATTGTTGAAACACTTTGCCAAATTGTCTTTTGTGATTTCAATTATTGTGGTTTATTAGTTGTTAGTAGATTTCCGGTGACCTAAAGACAAACAAGTATTCACCAGATTAAATCCATCTGGCACGTATGCCTCGACCGAAGGGTCAAGCACGTGATCCAACTAGACCATCTCTTATGGATTTAGTAGAACGTTATTTGTGTTTTTCAGAAACGTTGATTGTTCTGATGCTTTTTATGCCCTTATGCTGGCTTAGTTGTTTGACTAGTACTAGTACTGAAACGCTGGTCCACAGGGCGTAATGTGACTAAGTTCTTTTGTGATAACTGCTAGACAACCAGTCCACCACGTGTAGTACTTGGACAGATGATTAGATCTATATCCAAATATTAATGAAATAGTCTTTATTGATGTAAATTTCCTATGTCTATTCAGCAACCTATTTGGTCTTTTGCGGCAAGTCACTTCTGCCACGTGTTACTTATATGCTTGCATGAGAAAGAGTTCGAACAAGATTTGAGAATCAAGAAACAATTTACAGAAGTGATGATATGCATCTGTATGTTTTATAATGCGTTAATGACTATATGTCAACTCATTAGTATGCCACCAAATGAGGGTGTCCGAGAGGAGGGGGAAAAATTTCCCCGAGATAATGGAAAAGGCCCAGTACCAGGGCTAGAACAAAACATGGCCTCACCACCCATACAACTAGAACATAGAATTGAAGAACTATTCTTATGACAGAACCCACCTACCTTCAACGGGACAGGAGACCCGGCAGAAGCTGAGACTTGGGTTCGCGCTATTGAGCGCATTTTCAACTTTCTGCGTTGCACCGACCAAGAGCGTCTGACTTGTATGTCCTTTTAGTTGACTGGGTCAGCTGATTTCTGGTGGGAAGCACGGATGAAAACGATGACAGTAAAGCAGA
Source organism: Salvia miltiorrhiza (assembly GCF_028751815.1). NCBI lineage: Eukaryota > Viridiplantae > Streptophyta > Magnoliopsida > Lamiales > Lamiaceae > Salvia > Salvia miltiorrhiza. The sequence goes on from NC_080388.1 coordinate 7,604,562, forward strand.
TAGAAAACCTGACTTGGGAACAATTCAAAGCCGGTATATATGACAAGTATATACCCAAGAGCTACCGCAAGAAAAGGAGGCTGAATTTTACAATCTGAAACAAGGAAATATGTCGGTAACTCAATACGACAGGATGTTCTGCGATATGTCTAGATATGCGTCGGAACAAGTTGACACAGATGAAAAGATGGCTGAAAAGTTTTGTGCCGGACTGAGGCACGAGATTAGGATGGCTTTGGCAAGCCACGGAGGATTGTCTTACACTGAGTCGCTCAGTCGAGCGTTAGACATTGAGGCAGCCATGCTAGGAGAAAGACCTGCAACTGTACCTACGCCAGCACCTTCACATGATCAAAATCATAATCAGAATTTTAGAGGAAAGAGGAGATGGGACAACAGTAACCCGAACCAAGGCGAGAAGAGGCCATGGCAGGGATGGGTCTTCCAGTCACAGGGCTATGGAGGCCAGAGTGCACCGAAACAGATGGGAAATAACCAACAGAGGGCCCCACATTGCCCCAAATGTAACAAAAATCATGTGGGAATCTGTAAGGCCGGCAATGATAGTTGTTATATCTGTAACCAGAAGGGGCACTATGCAAACCGGTGCCCGAATAAGCAAAACGGAACGAGTTCAAGGCCGAACCCACCTATCCAGGCTCCGCATCTGCGAGCAATCCAAGCTTTGCCCCAACCATACCCAAGGCAACAACCACAGTATCAGCAGCCACAACAGCACCAACAGCTACTGTACCAACCACAACCTCAACAACCGTATCAGCAACAGGCCCGCCAACAACAGCAGCGACAACAGAAACAACATGAAAAACCTCGTCATGCTAGAGCCTATGCTATGAGGCAGAAGCAGCCCGAGAACAACCAGGGAAACCTGGCAGGTATGGGCATGCTACTCAATACTCCTGTTGTACTTCTATTTGATACGAGCGCATCACATACTTTCATTTCAAGTACATGTGTTGATACATTAAAACTTAAAATGGAAAGAGCTGACCAGGAGTTGAGTATATCATCACCTATAGGAGGGATGACGACAGTAGATCATGTGTGCTTGAACCTAGAACTGAACATAGGGTCACACAAGATTGTAGTGAACAACTCCTATGTTATACCGATGGGAGATGTGGACATAATCCTAGGAATGGACTGGCTAGCCGAGAACTATGCCACCATCCTTTGTAACGAAAGACGGATATCGTTTCGACCCCCAGGAAGGGAGCCGTCACATTTCCACGGAATTAGTATGGGGAGAAGAAAGATGATCATCTCCGCCCTACAAGCAACGAAAATGATGAATAAGGGATACCCAGCTTACCTCGTATACTTGCACGGAGAACTGGGAACTGAAAGGAGCATAGAAGATGTAGCAATTGTACGGGAATTTTCAGATGTATTTCCAGAGATTCTGCCAGGGCCACCACCGGACAGACCAATTGAGTTTACCATTGATTTGGAGCCCGGGGCAGCTCCCATTTCGAAGGCACCATACCGAATGGCTCCTAAAGAGTTGGAAGAACTCAAGATACAACTGCAAGAACTTTTGGAACTTGGATTCATTAAGCCAAGTGTATCACCTTGGGGTGCACCCGTACTTTTTGTGAAGAAAAAAAGATGGCACATTGCGAATGTGCATAGACTAGAGGAGTGCGAGAAAAGCTTCCAAGAACTCAAGGAAAAGTTGACTACCGCACCAGTGTTAGCCGTCCCAACAGCGGACAAGGAATACGTGATCTACACAGACACGACCAAAAATGGACTTGGTTGCGTGCTGATGCAAGAAAGAAGAGTGATAGCATATGCGTCGCGACTGCTTAGACCACATGAACTGAACTATCCGACCCATGATCTAGAATTGGCTACAGTGGTACACGCACTGAAGATTTGGAGACATCACCTATATGGAGTTAGGTGTGAGATATTCACGGACCACAAAAGCTTGAAATACTTTTTCGAACAAAAGGACCTTAATATGAGACAAAGGAGATGGCTCGAAATAGTGAAAGATTATGATTGCGGTATTAACTACCACCCAGGCAAGGCCAACGTAGTGGCTGATGCATTGAGTCGTAAGACTCAATCTAAATTGGGATCTCTCATCACTCGAGAGATGGAGCTCATAAGAGAATTTGGTAGAATGAGAATAGAAGTGGTCAAACCACCAGGAACGATAGCAAGCGTTGTTGCAATGATACATAACTTGAGGAAAATGATAATAGAAGCACAAAGAAAGGACGAGAAAATGGAAAAGCTTCGAGAAGCAATAAGGAAAGGAGACCTCAAGAACTATAGGGAAGCATCGGATAATGCTATCTTCTTTGAGGAAAGAATATGTATTCCACACGACAAGGAGCTTAAAGATAAAATCATGAGTGAAGCTCACGATACCCCTTATACTGCCCACCCAGGCAGCACTAAGATGTACCAAGATTTGAAGAAGTATTTTTGGTGGGAAGGTATGAAACGAGACATAGCATCATTTGTATAGAGGTGCCTAGCTTGCAAGCAAGTGAAGGCTTTACACCAAAGGCCATATGGAAAGTTGCAACCTTTAGAAATTCCGGAATGGAAGTGGGAAAACATTGCAATGGATTTTGTGACTAGTTTGCTCAGAACAAAGAAATGAAACACTGCAATTTGGGTAATAGTGGATCGACTCACGAAGTGTGCCCATTTTATACCGATACCGATCACATACGGATCAGATAAGCTAGCCCAGTTGTATGTCAATGAGATTGTACGCTTACACGGTATACCCGTGTCGATCACATCAGATCGAGACTCGAAATTCACATCTAGATTTTGGAAGAGCTTACAGAAAGAGTTAGGCACGAGACTGAATTTTAGCACCGCCTTCCACCCGCAGACAGACGGACAGTCTGAAAGGACAATTCAGACCCTCGAAGATATGTTGAGAACAGTGGTGTTAGACAGGGGTGGAAGTTGGGAATCAGTGCTGCCGTTGATTGAATTTGCCTATAATAACAGTTACCAGGCAACCATCGATATGGCACCATATGAGGCATTGTATGGAAGAAAAAGTAGATCACCGCTTTATTGGGATGAAGTGGGTGAAAGGAAAATCTTAGGACCGGACGCAGTTAGCAAGATGATTGAGATAGTCCGTCAGATAAGGGGACGAATAAAGGAGGCTCAGAATAGACAGAAATCCTACGATGATACACGCCGAACCGAGTTACATTTTGAGATAGGAGACAAGGTCTTCCTAAAGGTATCTCCCTCCAAGGGGATAACTAGATTTGGTGCCAAGGGAAAGCTCAAACCTCGGTTTGTAAGACCTTATGAGATTTTGGAGAGGATAGGCCCAGTAGCCTATAGGTTGGCGTTACCGCCAAGTTTTGGAAACGTTCACAATGTTTTCCACGTGTCACAACTCAGAAAATACGTTTTCGATCCAAAGCACGTAATCCACCAAGAATAGATTATTCTTAGCCCAGATTTGAGCTATGAAGAAAGACCCGAAGCCATTCTGGATCGAAAAGTGCAACAACTCATAAATAAGGCAATCACATCAGTGAAAGTCTTATGGAGACACCACGGACAAGAGGAAGCCACGTGGGAGCTTGAAGACAAGATGAAGGAGAAATACCCCGTGCTGTTTTAGCAGAGATGCAAATTTCGGGACGAAATTTTTGTTAAGAGGGGTAGTATGTAGTAACCCGCTCTTTTAAATTATTAAAATCAGTAATGCAATAATTAATTATTGCATCTTTCAGTGTTGATTTTTGATTAATTTCGACTTATGACTTTGAGTTATATAGTACTTGAAGCAGAGTTATTATTTTATTTCACTTGAGAAACCACGATAAGGATTATTGAGCAGTCAATAATTATTATTTCAGATTATAACTGACTTAGCAAAGTCATGTTATTTAATTATAACAATAAAAATATTTTTATTATTATTATTATTATTATTATTATTATTTTACTTAAGTCGTGGATTATACCGACTTGTGAGGAAAATTAAATCTTCGGATTTAATTTAGATATTAGATGAGCAGATGAATTAAATCTACAGATTTAATTTAGATTATTTTACAGTCTATCGACATTAGAAAGACAAGAATATCGAGATCCGAGATTTATTTAAATAAACAGTATCAAGCAGATACGAGCACGCAATTAGTATTACAAATACAGAATGAGGATTTTACTCATCACATCACAACTTTACAACTTATTATTCTCTGCATTCCTATTTCCTACCTACTACATCAAGAAAGCAAACCAAAGAAAGGGAAAGAAAGGGGACGTGTGCTATGTGTGTAGAATAGCTGCAACAGCAGCCTTTAAGCCACTCTCTCATCCCTTTAACCATGCCATAGGTGTCAATGACAGCCACCCTATGACAATGACAGTCACCACAACCACTCTATGACAATGACAGCCATTCTATGACAGCCATCTCTTCAATCTCCCACCACCAACTCACATACTCCCACACCCACTGATATACTTCACCCATCCCCTTCCGCTTCTACTCAATCTTCCACACAATTTGCCATATTTCACTCTCACAAGAAAAATCTCAAGCTCACTCCCTCTCAAACAGAACTCGACTGCCTAGGTAAGTTTTGAACTTTGGTTTCATCATTCTCTCATACTCCATCTTGCAAATAATTGAAGGATCCCCTACTGAAATTTTACTGCAGTTGTTCCACTGAAGCCCAGTTTTAATACAGTGAATCAAAACCAATACCAACAAGATCAGACAAACAACTGAAACGAAACCTCTTAAGGTTCCCTCTTGAGCCCTTACCTTATTTGCTAAATTGAAATTCAGTTTTCTTGTATCAGTTTTTGAAACAAAATGACAGTCACATATATGAGCATACAATCTGTATATATATATATATATTTTCATACATCAGAGCATGTATTATAAAAGAAGAAAAATGAAGTTTTGAGCCCTGTTGAGCTGTTGAGTCGAGAGGGAGGTGAGGTTCAGCCGATGGCTGTTCGACGCCGGCGACGGCACGGCGGCAAAGGCACCGCCTTTTTCCTCTTCCTGCCAACGAAAGAGAGAGAGAGGAGGAGGAATTAGATTTTCAGATTCTGTATTTTGAGAGAAAGAGAAGGGAGATTTGGGGGTTTACCTGTGCGAGGTTCCTCGCCGTGAGTCCGGCGGCGATAACGGGCGGCGGCTGAAGAAGAGGGGAAGGGTCAATGCCGATCTGAACTTTGAATGATGAGGGAGCAGTCAAGGGAGAGAGAGAACAGGGGGAAGTGACGAGTGGGACTCTTTTGTCTTATTATATATTAATGAACTCTAGGGTTACATGTCTTCATACATGTAATCAGAACCTTATTCCGCTGCGTACTCAGAAGTTTATGTTATTTTGGATAAGTCGGAGTTATCCGAACTTGCTAGATATTTGAGTCTATACGACTAAAACTCCGTTATATTATAAATATCCATGGTGTTAACATTGATGAAATACGATCCTTTCTTGTTTGATTATTCCCCTTTCTACCCCGCTTCTAATCTCCCTCCATTAGTCACGATTTCCCCGTCTTAATTATCCTTAATTAGGACCGGTCGTGACAAAAGCAGAGACCAGAGCAACTCACCCACATCATATAATTAAGAAAACTAAACTATGGCCAGAATATATATAATACTACCATATAAAATGGGTGATGGCTCTCATTGTGATTGAAAAGGTAGGATTTTGATTTGATATTTTGCATGATAATTTTGGGCTATATATATATATATGTATAGTTAGGTTTATATAACCAAATTTATGTAGCTCAAGGCGACAAGAGATAAATGATTAATGCCCAATCCTCATCATCAAACCCAACTATATATCATGATCCAGTTCAACTATATATTCCATTATTATCAATTAAAAATAGAGAGTCAAAATCCCTCACAATATACTGCCCCTGTTCCATCGCTCTCTCCATTTTCTCATCTCCTCCACTCACACTTTCGATCATCTCTCTCTGCACTTCATGTTCGCAATAGTAAGTACATCATAACCGCTATTCGACTACACCTCACCGTCGTTCCAAATCGTCGACCCACAATTCTAAATGAGCAGTCAAGCAGACAATAACCCAATTAACTCAGCCCCAACTCGCTCTAACTCAGCCAAGACTCGCCGTTCCCCATTGTCTACCATCCTTCTCCGATAACCAGAAGCCAAGAAAGCCGCCTCCGATCAGCACCATCAACACCAGAAACCTAGACATGATTGTCTGTAAAACAGGGAGCACCCTTTTCTCTTTGATTTCTTAAAATAATTCATTATAATTTGATTTCTCTTTGACTTCTTAAAATTATACTCGTTTCAAGCTTTCGTGATCACTATATAGTTCTAGACCTTCATCTCTCTCTTTACTTCACATTTGCAATAAAGAGTAAATCTCAACCCCAAATCCCTCTTCTTCTTCCCCTTTTTTCTTAATTTCCAATGAATAACCAGAAAACACAGCTTGTTCTCTCGTAGACCTCACTGTCGTTCCCCATCGTCGACTCACTCTTCTCACCTCGGCCCGACTATGAGCAGCTAAGAAAGCTGCTGCCGATGCCGATGTCGACGCTGGGCAGTACTCTCAACGCAAATAACGACACAAGAAACTGAGCCACAACTCAGCTAAAGCCGATGCCGACGCCGACAACGGCCAGTACTCTCAATGCAGACAACGACACAAGAAATTGAGCCACAAGTCAGCTAAAACTCAGCCAAGACTCTCTGTTCCCGATCGGCGCCCTCAAAGCAAACAACAAAGCAAGAAACCCAACCACAAGACGCTAATTCGATTGTGTTATGCTGAACTCTGTTTTTTGTAAAAATTCTAGGGTTATTTAAAAAATTAATGATAAAAAGTAGGGTGCAGAAATCAAACTCACCTCCTTGCTTTGTTGATGTAGTGGATTTGTGTAGTGTGATTTTTTGTTGGATTATGATCAGATTATCCACTTTCACCGGGCAAAGATTGACAGGAAATCTCGTTCTTCTTTTGGTGCGAAACTGTGAACAAAGAAAATAAAAAGTGAAAGTGAAGAAGAAAAATCTGCAGAGGTGTTAAATATAAAACAGATATTTCTTTTTTTGCAAAAACCCACAAATGAAACAAAAATTACGAAAATACCATGGGCACTATTTTTTCTACAGTACTATTCCTATCAATAGTAGCCAAGTTCTCTCTTATTAAGATTGTTAAATATATATATATATCATTATAAGAAGTACTAGTACGTTCTCCCATGCGATGCACGGCGAGTACCAAAATTAAACGATATATTTGAATAAATAGATATAATATAATAAATATAAAATATATTTTAAAAATACAATAAAATAATTCACATCAATATATTACTCAATAAAACACTGAATTTGAAAACGTAAATTTTCCACTTTGTATAAAGTGTAATGATAATTATAGTTATTAAATAATTAAAAATTATTTGATAATGAGAATTAGTATTATACATTATTATAATGATAAATTATTACACATCATAATAAATAAAAAAGTAATTAAGACACAAATGTAAATAAAAAATAATATTTGAAATTATATTTTGTAGTGACCCGCTCTTTTATGTTATTTAATTACGGTATCGCGATAATTAATATCGCATCATTCAGTAAATGAAACCCAGTTGCCAGTTATATGTGAATCCAGTTTATGATCCTGATTTTTTTTATTTATCAGAGATGGAGTATTATTTTAGCCGTATGCTTTTGTATGCATGAGAAAAACGCGACGAGGATTATTGAGCTATTCAATAATTATTATTTCCAAGTTATAACTGACTTAGCGAAGTCAAGTTATTTATTAATCGAGAAACAGAAGCAGTTATATTTTATTAGTGCTACTAGAAGTCGAGGATTTATTCCGACTGCAAAGCAGATTAAATCCACGGATTTAATTTAAGTTATATTACAGTTTATCAAGTTAGCAGGCAAGGAAAAAGATATCAAGCAGATACAGAAATGCGATAATTAGAAAATCGAAGCCAGTATTTTATTACAGTTCACGATTACAGTCTAGTTCCCAGCTTGGGGAAAATCGTCTAGTATATTACAAAGGATTGGACTCTACGTGGCCCACTTAATGCCTTTCACTCAAGTGTGGACACATTAGTCAAAGAGAGAGAAAATTCAAAAGTAGGAAATGTAGAGGAAAGAATCGACCACCTCTGCACTCCCATCTCTTCAGCCGCCCTCCAATGGCTGCTCGGCTTCCTCAAACCTCAACTTCCAGCCACCCTATCTCTGCTCTTTTCACTAGCATACTCAAGTATGCAGCGTCATTTCTCTATTAGTATCAACCCAGCCAACAAATGCAACTTTCACCCTCATCTCATCTCATCCAAAAGTTCAGAGGATCAGTCCAGTTCGTTTCGGCCGAAGCTCAGAAGGTAAGGCTTGGCCTCAAACTTTCATTTCCTTTGAGAAGTTTACCTGCATTAAACGAGAACCATCGTCCATTTCAGTTATCATCCTAGTTAAAACTACTCAAGTTCAGCAAACAGTTCATCAATCAAACGAAGCAACTTCAAGATTTTCTCAGTTCATTCAACAACCCACAAACCTTCAAGGTATTATTATTAAATTAAGGTTTATTATAAAAGAAAAAGATAAAAATCCCTTGAGAGCACAAAACGCAGACTAAGGGCACGAAACTCGAAAAGAGATCGTTAAGCAAAGAAACCTGAAGACACTAGCAATCCCATAAATCAGGATAGTCGTCCATCTCATCTGACCAACGTCTATGAACTATATTATTCATTGCCCTCATGCTATCACTATTGCTACAATCAACTACAAAGTCCCTCGGCTTGTAGCCCATTTCCCCCGCATTTCTGAGACGACCTTTTATGCTATCTTCCGGAACCGCTTGCATCGGCTCCCTTCCCATGCCCTTTCCCGTGCCCTTTGGGCGGCCACGTCCCCGCTTGGTCGTCTTGTCCGAGAGCATTTTCATCCCCTGACTAACCTGCTCTTCTAACTGACTAATGCGACTAGCAATATTGTCCGGGCCAAGAGCGGACAAATCCTTGTTACCTTCATGCGAAACACCCCCTCTTTTGTCCAAATTTGGGTCACGTTCGAGAGCAGCAACTGTTTCGTCAATAATCGGGCTGTTCAAACCCGCGCCATCCGGATCCTCCATCTCCAAAGTTTCCTCCACATCCGAGTCCTCCTCGTTAATGACCAAGTCACTATCTTTAATAATCACATCTTTATCCCCCTGAACCGGAACCAAGATTTTTTCCAAAAAATTCGGCCCAAATAAATGAACCCCGAAAGACGTTCCAGAAATAGGATCAACACCCATATCCAAAACAGTCTCCGCATTATTCTCCAAGTCAAGAGCCTGAAATGCGTTCCGCGTCTCAACAGCCTCTTTCTCAATAACCGGAACAGCAATCTGTTTTTTTACCGCCTGTTCGGTAACCTTTGACCAAGCCGCAGATCTTGGCGCTGAAGAATTACGGTGCCTAACATCACCGGCCCCTCGAGTAAAATCATCATCTATCTCAGGCCCTTCCACCACAATTTCCCCAACCTCATTGTCCTCCAGAACACGAAGTCTGTTAGCATCATCATCCATGCTAACAACATTATTGTCCCTAGCCTTGGCCTGGCATGACGGCTTTTTCGACACAGAAACTCCAGGATGAGTAGCATCCTTTGATTCCAGCTTCTCAGCCTCATCCCGAGGCTGTTTCTTGACCTTATTACATTTATCAACACTATGCCCAGTGATCCTACAGTGGGTACAATAAAGAGGCAACTTCTCATAAAAAAACTCAACGTGATAGGAAGTATCGTCACCTTGAACGTGCATCGACTCTTGAAGCGGAAGGGATAAATCAACTTCAACGAGCAATCTAACAAAATGCCCAACGTCTGCATGGGCAGACGCCCCATCAATCTTAAGAGAAGTGCCTATGACGTTGCCAATGGCCGTGATAACTTCCGGGTGCCAAAACTCCACCGGGAGGCAATAAATTCTAACCCAAATTTGGCTCAGCGAGGACACTTCCTTATAAGGATTAAAACCTTTCACCCAATCTCTTATACGGAGAGAGCCCTTAGATAACTCCCATAAAGATCGTGCTTTCACTAGATTTTTCTCCTCCATTGTTTGAAACTTTAAGATAAAAAAACCTTTGCACATAGGAATCAGCTTCCATGTCGAAGAAAGTTTCCAAAGTGATTGAAGTTCCTGCTTAAGATCAGCTGTCGAACGAGGCTTATCACCTTTCTTCAAAAGCAATCTTCCAATAATCGAGAACTGAAATTCCTCAAATCGTTCCTTGCAAAATTCAGAAGGCAAGGTAAGAGTGAAGCCATGACCAGATTCTTGGGCTTGAAGCGCCGTGAATTTATGAGTGAAGACGTCCGGACGTCGTAAAACTTGAGGGGCAACAACCCCCGCATAAGAGCCACGCCGAACACCATTACTCACAAAAATGTTTTTCGGGAGAAATTCTCCTTTTTCGCCAGAGGCCTGTATATCATTCCCTGAATTTTCCATCGATCCTCCATTTGCGCTAGAGACAAGTGACTGCCCAACGGCGTCTGGCCGCTGCCTGTCAGCCGAACCATCACCAAGCAAAGAATTACCCGGCGGCAACAAGGACTGCTGCGTGAGGACGCCCGCAGTCGCAGCCTCCTTCCCAGAACTAGAAATACTCGAAGCTATGAAATTATTGGAGACCTTCGGCAGATTCAGGCCGGATCTATCCGTGACCGGCGAGGGAGTGCCGGAACCATTCTGCGGCTCTTTGTGAGAAGCCGAAGAAAGGGCCGCCTCCGAGACCAAATCCGAATCAAGGGCCGCCTTCACGAAAGTCGTCTGTAGATCCATGACCGGCGAGGATGGCTGCCGGCGAAATCTGGATCGGGCAGCTTACTGTGTAGGGAATAGACGAGAGTGCCGCTGTTCCTTTGTCCGAGATCGATGCAACGTCGTTTAGGCGGCCGGATCTGAACTCGGGGAGCCTTTTCGACCCGAAGCTCGTCGCCGCGTTTGAGCAGGCGGTGAGGACGTGAGGCGGAAGGTGCTCGCCGGGAGGGAGCGGCACCGTCGTGCTCTGGATAGAGTTGAAAAAGGGAGGCGGCTGCTGGGCTGTACTGCTGTCGACGCGGCGATGGCGGCGATGGCGGTGCTGCTGCTGCGATGACGGTGCTGCTGCTAGTAGTCTGCTGCTGCTGCTGGGCGGTGCTGCTTCTAGCCGGGCGAGCGACAGGGGTTGTGGCGGTGGCTGGCGGAAGTTTCACCGGAGGAGGGGGCGCGCGGTGGCGCTGATTTTTCAAAGCATAGAGAGAGAGTCTCTAGCCGCGTTCCTTGACCATGATGAAAAATCCATTTTCTGACAAACCTTCAAGGTATTAATGCTATGTCATTTATCCATTCCAGTAAATATTCATACCAGTGAGCATTCATATCAAAGCATGATCATGAGTAGTTTCACAAGGAGATACGACGTATAAGCATCTTGAACTGAGTAAACACCCCAACTATGCTTTCATGAACAAGTGACAGTTCATATGAAGTTTTAAGCGAGCATAATTTGAGTTTATGCGAAACAAGAATTTTGGCACTTTGCCTAGTCCGTTTAAGTATCGATTGAAATAGAATTGAGTGAGAAAAAGACTTAGCTTTGAGAAGAAGGGCTGACTGCCCGATGACGACGACGACGACGATCGGGACAGGGCGAACTCGCCCAACCTCATCAGGGCCCCGAAAAGCAGCTGCCCGACGACGAGCTGAGAGTTGTGCACAGCAGCAACGGTCCAAGGGCAACAGCGGCGCGGTGAGATGCGTAGACCTTCTTACTTCAGTCGTCGGAAACTCAGGAACAACAAGGCGGAAGCGGAACGGCTTAATAAGGAGAGCAATCGGTTTCAGGGACCGGAGCAGAACTCGCTCGACGACGGCGGAGATAACACCGAATGTACGGCGCGGCAGACGACCGGATGAGAGAACGCCGATTGAATCACCGGATTTCGGACGAAGAAACAGCGGCGTTGAATTTCAAATTTTACGGCTCGATTTAGGTTCCGCGGTTGGTTTGAGAAGATGACGGCGGAGTTAGACCCATCGACAGACGACGCCGGTCGGAGTAGATGGTGGCTGAACGACCGGAGAATCGAAGCCGGCCAGATTTTAGCCGGAGGAGAAGAGGCCAATCGACCCTTGAGAAAGAGGGAGAGGAGCGGTCCCAGAGTTAGAGTGAGAGACCGACAGTTTGTGAGAGAGAGAGAGTTTGGGCTTTCATATTTTAATTGTTTTGGGCCAAAGACTTTTAAGTGGGTTTTAAATTCTTTTGAGTTTGGGCTTTCAATTTTAATTGCTTGGGCTTTCACATTTAAATTCGAACTGGGCCAGACTTTTATTGAATTGGCCCTTCTCATTACTTCTATTGGGCTTGATTTATTTAAGGAGTTGGGCTGATGCATATTTTATGATGGGCTATTATTCTAATCCCATTTATATTTCATTGGGCCAGTTCAATTCATCATTTGGGCCGATTAAATTGCCTATTGGACTAAGATTTATTCTTTCCAGCCCACATTATTTATCAGTGGGTGGGCCGATTCTTATTCAGTAAATGAGCCGCCCAGTTTATTAATTGATGTTTTGGACTTCAGACTTTAAAGCGAGCTATCATTGTTTATTTCATTAAGGCCACTGGTTTATTTAATTAATTGGCTACTCTCTTTTGAGCCTATTAATTATTTGAGGTTACGTTAGTAATTATGTTTCTATCGAAAAGCCCGATAATTTCTACGAGGTCACACCTCGATTAAAGCCGAGTTAGTTCTTTTTTTTTCGATCAAGTACAAAGGCGAGATTTATTTCACAACTAGAATATTACGATGAGGAAGGAAGAAGCACAGCTTTATTCAACCGCGTTAGACGGGAGTTAGTTAAATCTATTAACGAGGACTAATAGTAGAATTCCCGATTATCGCTCAGAAGATTAGTTCATGCATACGAGATTCATGCATAGTTAAATTACGCTTTCTCATTAATTGAGAATTTTCCTCTAGGCAATGTCTTATTTTACATTCTCGTGATTAAGGTCAAGCGCGAGAGTAAGAACTACTCAAGGAGTCAGTACCTTAGCAAAACCTTGCTATCAGGTGGGCAATTTCTTACGCGTAAGATAAAATGCTATTAAAGAACTATGCAAGTTTTATGCTTTATTATGCCTAAATGAGTTAAGCTTTATTATGCTTCACGCTAAATGACTTATGCTATGCTGTTTATGCTATTTACGCCTTATGTGAGTTACGATTATTTACGCTTGAATGTTTTACGCTAATAAGTTTATGCCTGTGTTTGATGCTTGCGTCTGTTGGGGGAGGCCTCCCTCAACAGTACGATGCCGTGTCCGCTGAGGAGGGCCTTCCTCACGGCGCGATGCCCGTGACCGCTGAGGGAGGCCTCCCTCGCGGCGCGATGCCAGTATGCCAGTGTTTCAGCGTCCGTTGGGGGAAATCACCCTCAACGGTACGATGCTAGCATCTATTGGGGGAGGCCTCCCTCAATAGTACGATGCCGTGACCGCTGAGGGAGGCCCCTCTCACGGCGCGATGCCCGTGTTCGTTGGGGAAGGCCTTCTCCACGACACGATGCTTGTTTATGATTGTTGATAATGATGAAGAATGCGCTCATGCTTTTTATGATTTTGGAAATGTTTAGTAAGCAAAGGATTTGAAAGAAACTTATGCCTCTTATGCGATGTTGTGTGTTGTTATTGATGTTACGTTTATGCTTTAGTTTTGGCAACTGCCCACTAAGTACTCTTGTACTTAGCCCTACATGTTTATGTTTGTGCAGGTTGAGCTGTGATGGGCGATGAAATGTTGCTGAGTGGAGCTTTTGTCGAACTTAAAGTAGGCTCAGAAAGGATACATGTCTTCATACATGTATCTCAGTTATGCTTTCCGCTGTAAACACTGATTATTTCAGTGACGCCTTCCGCTGTAAACTCTGATAATGTTTTAGTCAAGCCTTTAACGATGCCTTTTTCCTTTTAAGGAATATAACGCGTATTCAAGTTCTTTAAGTATCCTTTTTATGCAAACTATGCCTTTTTCTTTCAAGGAGTATGTCACGCTCATTCAAGTTCTTTGAGTATTCATTTATGCGCCCCTTTCTAAACCCGCTTCTTAATTTCCTTTCCCCAGTCATGGTTTTCCCGGCTTAATTATCATTAATTAAGGCCGGTCGTGACAGAATGGTATCAGAGCAGTTCGTTTGCTCTGAGCCTAAGAGTTTATTTAAGCCAAACTTAGAATGGATCACTAAAGTGTCTAGAGTTCAATCGACAAAGCTCAGCACTTCATCGCATCACACTCAACGAAGCAGAATGGTAAGCTCTTCCAAGTTTTGAGTTAATGTTTACAAAAAGTGAGAATTATCGTAAAAGCAAAGTGAGTAACTGTTAATAGCTATGTTATGTTGTTATTGAATGGAATGATTTACGCAAGCACGATTAAGTATGCCTACGGAATGAATCCCTATGAACATAGAGCTATTATGCTATGAGATCACCGCTACGACAGAACATAGAAGCAAACATAGAAGAAATTAGATTGTATCTTTTGGTGGCTATAGTGAAGGCAGCAAGATAAGTGATGCGTAGAGAATAATTTTTAAGCTCATGATTTTATAGCCGCTATAAATCTCCATGACTTATGCTTAAGTACCCAATTTAGATGATGTGCTAGTATATGCTTAAGAATTTTTATGACTCATGGATTTGAGATGCTAAGGACCCTTAAAGCTTACTACATCAATGTTGTCATTGGAGTTATGACTTGTTTACAAGTTAGAATAAGTTAACCTGTACAAGAATTCTTTTGAGGCTTGTATTAGATTATGCTAGAATGTGTTAATTGACACATCCCTGATATCAGGATGCCGCCTAAGAGAGGACGCCCTGTGAGAAGCAATAACAATCGCAGAAACCATAACGCTGTATCAGAAGAACCACAAGATGCTCGAGAACATAACCCACCCCCTCCGCCCCCAACTAGGAGAGTCGAAGAACTCTTTTTAAAGCAGAACCCACCTACGTTTGACGGAACAAGTGAACCAGCTGAAGCTGAGATTTGGGTGCGTGCAATGGAACGCATCTTCAACTTCCTACGTTGTACTGATGAGGAGCGCCTATCTTGCGTCTCATTCCAGCTAACAGGATTAGCTGACTTCTGGTGGGAAACACGTCTAAAAATTCTGACACCTGAACAATGGGAAATTTATACTTGGGAAGATTTTAAGACAGGATTATATGATAAATATATTCCGAAGAGCTATAGGAAGAAGAAAGAAGCCGAGTTCTACGAGTTAAAGCAAGGAAAGAAATCTGTGGTTGAATACGACAAGGAATTCTGTAACCTGTCTAGGTTTGCTCCACAACAAGTGGACACAGATGAGAAGATGGCAGAGAAATTTTGTGCCGGTCTGCGACACGAAATTAGGATGACTCTAGCAAGCCACGGAGGACTCTCATACACGGAGTCTCTGAACAGGGCACTTGACATTGAAGCTGCGATGCCGTCAGACAAGTCAGCCTCACCATTTATCTCAACGCCAAACGATCCACCAGTAGCCTCACATACTCTTAAAGGGAAGCGCAAGTGGGACAACAATGAAGATAATATCAATCAGACTAGTAAGAGAATGTGGCAAGAGAATGAACGGGCCGAACAGTTTATTCAACCAAGGCACGAGGCACAGACTAACCTCGAGTCAACTGGGGGTAGCCAAGGTCAGAGAGGAATTTCACGTTGCCCAAATTGCGGTAAGATGCATAGGGGTGCCTGTCGGGCTGGAACTAACGGTTGTTACAATTGTGGCCAAAAGGGTCACTACTCCACGCAATGCCCCAACAGACAACGAGGTTCATCAATTGAGAACACCCACACCCCCTTGCCAGCAATACGCGGACACTTGCGAAATCAGCCTCAATCACATCAGTGAAAATCTTATGGAGACCCCACAGACAAGAAAAGCTACGTGGGAGCTTGGAGACAAAATGAAAGAGAAGTACCCCGAGTTGCTTTAGCAGAATTTTTTTTGCAAATTTCGGGACGAAATTTTGTTAAGAGGGGTAGTTTGTAGTGACCCGCTCTTTTATGTTATTTAATTACGGTATCGCGATAATTAATATCGCATCCTTCAGTAAATGAAACCCAGTTGCCAGTTATATGTGAATCCAGTTTATGATCCTGATTTTTTTTATTTGTCAGAGATGGAGTATTATTTTAGCCGTATGCTTTTGTATGCATGAGAAAAACGCGACGAGGATTATTGAGCTATTCAATAATTATTATTTCCAAGTTATAACTGACTTAGCGAAGTCAAGTTATTTATTAATCGAGAAACGGAAGCAGTTATATTTTATTAGTGCTACTAGAAGTCGAGGATTTATTCCGACTGCAAAGCAGATTAAATCCACGGATTTAATTTAAGTTATATTACAGTTTATCAAGTTAGCAGGCAAGGAAAAAGATATCAAGCAGATACAGAAATGCGATAATTAGAAAATCGAAGCCAGTATTTTATTACAGTTCACGATTACAGTCTAGTTCCCAGCTTGGGGAAAATCGTCTAGTATATTACAAAGGATTGGACTCTACGTGGCCCACTTAATGCCTTTCACTCAAGTGTGGACACATTAGTCAAAGAGAGAGAAAATTCAAAAGTAGGAAATGTAGAGGAAAGAACCGACCACCTCTGCACTCCCATCTCTTCAGCCGCCCTCCAATGGCTGCTCGGCTCCCTCAAACCTCAACTTCCAGCCACCCTATCTCTGCTCTTTTCACTAGCATACTCAAGTATGCAGCGTCATTTCTCTATTAGTATCAACCCAGCCAACAAATGCAACTTTCACCCTCATCTCATCTCATCCAAAAGTTCAGAGGATCAGTCCAGTTCGTTTCGGCCGAAGCTCAGAAGGTAAGGCTTGGCCTCAAACTTTCATTTCCTTTGAGAAGTTTACCTGCATTAAACGAGAACCATCGTCCATTTAAGTTATCACCCTAGTTAAAACTACTCAAGTTCAGCAAACAGTTCATCAATCAAACGAAGCAACTTCAAGATTTTCTCAGTTCATTCAACAACCCACAAACCTTCAAGGTATTAATGCTATGTCATTTATCCATTCCAGTAAATATTCATACCAGTGAACATTCATATCAAAGCATGATCATGAGTAGTTTCACAAGGAGATACGACGTATAAGCATCTTGAACTGAGTAAACACCCCAACTATGCTTTCATGAACAAGTGACAGTTCATATGAAGTTTTAAGCGAGCATAATTTGAGTTTATGCGAAACAAGAATTTTGGCACTTTGCCTAGTCCGTTTAAGTATCGATTGAAATAGAATTGAGTGAGAAAAAGACTTAGCTTTGAGAAGAAGGGCTGACTGCCCGATGACGACGACGACGACGATTGGGACAGGGCGAACTCGCCCAACCTCATCAGGGCCCCGAACAGCAGCTGCCCGGCGACGAGCTGAGACTTGCGCGCAGCAGCAACGGTCCAAGGGCAACAGCGGCGCGGTGAGAGGCGTAGGCCTTCTTACTTCAGTCGTCGGAAACTTAAGAACAACAAGGCGGAAGCGGAACGGCTTAATGAGGAGAGCAACCGGTTTCAGGGACCGGAGCAGAACTCGCTCGACGACGGCGGAGATAACACCGAATGTACGGCGCAGCAGACGACCGGATGAGAGAACGCCGATTGAATCGCCAGATTTCGGACGAAGAAACAACGGCGTTGAATTCCAAATTTTAGGGCTCGATTAGGTTCCGCGGTTGGTTTGAGAAGATGACGGCGGAGTTAGACCCATCGACAGACGATGCCGGCCGGAGTAGATGGCGGCTGAACGACCGGAGAATCGAAGCCGGCCAGATTTTAGCCGGAGGAGAAGAGGCCGATCGGCCCTTGAGAAAGAGGGAGAGGAGCGGTCCCTGAGTTAGAGTGAGAGACCGACAGTTTGTGAGAGAGAGAGAGTTTGGGCTTTCATATTTTAATTGTTTTGGGCCAAAGACTTTTAAGTGGGTTTTAAATTCTTTTGAGTTTGGGCTTTCAATTTTAATTGCTTGGGCTTTCACATTTAAATTCGAACTGGGCCAGACTTTTACTTAATTGGCCCTTCTCATTACTTCTATTGGGCTTGATTTATTTAAGGAGTTGGGCTGATGCATATTTTATGATGGGCTATTATTCTAATCCCATTTATATTTCATTGGGCCAGTTTAATTCATCATTTGGGCCGATTAAATTGCCTATTGGACTAAGATTTATTCTTTCCAGCCCACATTATTTATTAGTGGGTGGGCCGATTCTTATTCAGTAAATGAGCCGCCCAGTTTATTAATTGATGTTTTGGACTTCAGACTTTAAAGCGAGCTATCATTGTTTATTTCATTAAGGCCACTGTTTATTTAATTAATTGGCTACTCTCTTTTGAGCCTATTAATTATTTGAGGTTACGTTAGTAATTATGTTTCTATCGAAAAGCCCGATAATTTCTACGAGGTCACACCTCGATTAAAGCCGAGTTAGTTCTTTTTTTTTCGATCAAGTACAAAGGCGAGATTTATTTGACAACTAGAATATTACGATGAGGAAGGAAGAAGCACAGCTTTATTCAACCGCGTTAGACGGGAGTTAGTTAAATCGATTAACGAGGACTAATAGTAGAATTCCCGATTATCGCTCAGAAGATTAGTTCATGCATACGAGATTCATGCATAGTTAAATTACGCTTTCTCATTAATTGAGAATTTTCCTCTAGGCAATGTCTTATTTTACATTCTCGTGATTAAGGTCAAGCGCGAGAGTAAGAACTACTCAAGGAGTCAGTACCTTAGCAAAACCTTGCTATCAGGTGGGCAATTTCCTACGCGTAAGATAAAATGCTATTAAAGAACTATGCAAGTTTTATGCTTTATTATGCCTAAATGAGTTAAGCTTTATTATGCTTCACGCTAAATGACTTATGCTATGCTGTTTATGCTATTTACGCCTTATGTGAGTTACGATTATTTACGCTTGAATGTTTTACGCTAATAAGTTTATGCCTGTGTTTGATGCTTGCGTCTGTTGGGGGAGGCCTCCCTCAACAGTACGATGCCGTGTCCGCTGAGGAGGGCCTTCCTCACGGCGCGATGCCCGTGACCGCTGAGGGAGGCCTCCCTCACGGCGCGATGCCAGTATGCCAGTGTTTCAGCGTCCGTTGGGGGAAATCACCCTCGACGGTACGATGCTAGCGTCTATTGGGGGAGGCCTCCCTCAATAGTAAGATGCCGTGACCGCTGAGGGAGGCCCCTCTCACGGCGCGATGCCCGTGTTCGTTGGGAAAGGCCTTCTCCACGACACGATGCTTGTTTATGATTGTTGATAATGATGAAGAATGCGCTCATGCTTTTTATGATTTTGGAAATGTTTAGTAAGCAAAGGATTTGAAAGAAACTTATGCCTCTTATGCGATGTTGTGTGTTGTTATTGATGTTACGTTTATGCTTTAGTTTTGGCAACTGCCCACTAAGTACTCTTGTACTTAGCCCTACATGTTTATGTTTGTGCAGGTTGAGCTGTGATGGGCGATGAAATGTTGCTGAGTGGAGCTTTTGTCGAACTTAAAGTAGGCTCAGAAAGGATACATGTCTTCATACATGTATCTCAGTTATGCTTTCCGCTGTAAACACTGATTATTTCAGTGACGCCTTCCGCTGTAAACTCTGATAATGTTTTAGTCAAGCCTTTAACGATGCCTTTTTCCTTTTAAGGAATATAACGCGTATTCAAGTTCTTTAAGTATCCTTTTTATGCAAACTATGCCTTTTTCTTTCAAGGAGTATGTCACGCTCATTCAAGTTCTTTGAGTATTCATTTATGCGCCCCTTTCTAAACCCGCTTCTTAATTTCCTTTCCCCAGTCATGGTTTTCCCGGCTTAATTATCATTAATTAAGGCCGGTCGTGACAGAATGGTATCAGAGCAGTTCGTTTGCTCTGAGCCTAAGAGTTTATTTAAGCCAAACTTAGAATGGATCACTAAAGTGTCTAGAGTTCAATCGACAAAGCTCAGCACTTCATCGCATCACACTCAACGAAGCAGAATGGTAAGCTCTTCCAAGTTTTGAGTTAATGTTTACAAAAAGTGAGAATTATCGTAAAAGCAAAGTGAGTAACTGTTAATAGCTATGTTATGTTGTTATTGAATGGAATGATTTACGCAAGCACGATTAAGTATGCCTACGGAATGAATCCCTATGAACATAGAGCTATTATGCTATGAGATCACCGCTACGACAGAACATAGAAGCAAACATAGAAGAAATTAGATTGTATCTTTTGGTGGCTATAGTGAAGGCAGCAAGATAAGTGATGCGTAGAGAATAATTTTTAAGCTCATGATTTTATAGCCGCTATAAATCTCCATGACTTATGCTTAAGTACCCAATTTAGATGATGTGCTAGTATATGCTTAAGAATTTTTATGACTCATGGATTTGAGATGCTAAGGACCCTTAAAGCTTACTACATCAATGTTGTCATTGGAGTTATGACTTGTTTACAAGTTAGAATAAGTTAACCTGTACAAGAATTCTTTTGAGGCTTGTATTAGATTATGCTAGAATGTGTTAATTGACACATCCCTGATATCAGGATGCCGCCTAAGAAAGGACGCCCTGTGAGAAGCAATAACAATCGCAGAAACCATAACGATGTATCAGAAGAACCACAAGATGCTCGAGAACATAACCCACCCCCTCCGCCCCCAACTAGGAGAGTCGAATAACTCTTTTTAAAGCAGAACCCACCTACGTTTGACGGAACAAGTGAACCAGTTGAAGCTGAGATTTGGGTGCGTGCAATGGAACGCGTCTTCAACTTCCTACGTTGTACTGATGAGGAGCGCCTATCTTGCGTCTCATTCCAGCTAACAGGATTAGCTGACTTCTGGTGGGAAACACGTCAAAAAATTCTGACACCTGAACAATGGGCAATTTATACTTGGGAAGATTTTAAGACAGGATTATATGATAAATATATTCCGAAGAGCTATAGGAAGAAGAAAGAAGCCGAGTTCTACGAGTTAAAGCAAGGAAAGAAATCTGTGGTTGAATACGACAAGGAATTCTGTAACCTGTCTAGGTTTGCTCCACAACAAGTGGACACAGATGAGAAGATGGCAGAGAAATTTTGTGCCGGTCTGCGACACGAAATTAGGATGACTCTAGCAAGCCACGGAGGACTCTCATACACGGAGTCTCTGAACAGGGCACTTGACATTGAAGCGGCGATGCCGTCAGACAAGTCAGCCTCACCATTTATCTCAACGCCAAACGATCCACCAGTAGCCTCACATACTCTTAAAGGGAAGCGCAAGTGGGACAACAATGAAGATAATATCAATCAGACTAGTAAGAGAATGTGGCAAGAGAATGAACAGGCCGAACAGTTTATTCAACCAAGGCACGAGGCACAGACTAACCTCGAGTCAACTGGGGGTAGCCAAGGTCAGAGAGGAATTTCACGTTGCCCAAATTACGGTAAGATGCATAGGGGTGCCTGTCGGGCTGGAACTAACGGTTGTTACAATTGTGGCCAAAAGGGTCACTACTCCACGCAATGCCCCAACAAACAACGAGGTTCATCAATTGAGAACACCCACACCCCCTTGCCAGCAATACGCGGACACTTGCGAAATCAGCCTCAATCACATCAGTGAAAATCTTATGGAGACCCCACAGACAAGAAAAGCTACGTGGGAGCTTGGAGACAAAATGAAAGAGAAGTACCCCGAGTTGCTTTAGCAGAATTTTTTTTGCAAATTTCGGGACGAAATTTTGTTAAGAGGGGTAGTTTCTAGTGACCCGCTCTTTTATGTTATTTAATTACGGTATCGCGATAATTAATATCGCATCCTTCAGTAAATGAAACCCAGTTGCCAGTTATATGTGAATCCAGTTTATGATCCTGATTTTTTTTATTTATCAGAGATGGAGTATTATTTTAGCCGTATGCTTTTGTATGCATGAGAAAAACGCGACGAGGATTATTGAGCTATTCAATAATTATTATTTCCAAGTTATAACTGACTTAGCGAAGTCAAGTTATTTATTAATCGAGAAACGGAAGCAGTTATATTTTATTAGTGCTACTAGAAGTCGAGGATTTATTCCGACTGCAAAGCAGATTAAATCCACGGATTTAATTTAAGTTATATTACAGTTTATCAAGTTAGCAGGCAAGGAAAAAGATATCAAGCAGATACAGAAATGCGATAATTAGAAAATCGAAGCCAGTATTTTATTACAGTTCACGATTATAGTCTAGTTCCCAGCTTGGGGAAAATCGTCTAGTATATTACAAAGGATTGGACTCTACGTGGCCCACTTAATGCCTTTCACTCAAGTGTGGACACATTAGTCAAAGAGAGAGAAAATTCAAAAGTAGGAAATGTAGAGGAAAGAACCGACCACCTCTGCACTCCCATCTCTTCAGCCGCCCTCCAATGGCTGCCCGGCTCCCTCAAACCTCAACTTCCAGCCACCCTATCTCTGCTCTTTTCACTAGCATACTCAAGTATGCAGCGTCATTTCTCTATTAGTATCAACCCAGCCAACAAATGCAACTTTCACCCTCATCTCATCTCATCCAAAAGTTCAGAGGATCAGTCCAGTTCGTTTCGACCGAAGCTCAGAAGGTAAGGCTTGGCCTCAAACTTTCATTTCCTTTGAGAAGTTTACCTGCATTAAACGAGAACCATCGTCCATTTCAGTTATCACCCTAGTTAAAACTACTCAAGTTCAGCAAACAGTTCATCAATCAAACGAAGCAACTTCAAGATTTTCTCAGTTCATTCAACAACCCACAAACCTTCAAGGTATTAATGCTATGTCATTTATCCATTCCAGTAAATATTCATACCAGTGAGCATTCATATCAAAGCATGATCATGAGTAGTTTCACAAGGAGATACGACGTATAAGCATCTTGAACTGAGAAAACACCCCAACTATGCTTTCATGAACAAGTGACAGTTCATATGAAGTTTTAAGCGAGCATAATTTGAGTTTATGCGAAACAAGAATTTTGGCACTTTGCCTAGTCCGTTTAAGTATCGATTGAAATAGAATTGAGTGAGAAAAAGACTTAGCTTTGAGAAGAAGGGCTGACTGCCCGATGACGACGACGACGACGATCGGGACAGGGCGAACTCGCCCAACCTCATCAGGGCCCCGAACAGCAGCTGCCCGGCGATGAGCTGAGACTTGTGCGCAGCAGCAACGGTCCAAGGGCAACAGCGGCGCGGTGAGAGGCGTAGGCCTTCTTACTTCAGTCGTCGGAAACTCAGGAACAACAAGGCGGAAGCGGAACGGCTGAATGAGGAGAGCAACCGGTTTCAGGGACCGGAGCAGAACTCGCTCGACGACGGCGGAGATAACACCGAATGTACGGCGCAGCAGATGACCGGATGAGAGAACGCCGATTGAATCGCCGGATTTCGGACGAAGAAACATCGGCGTTGAATTCCAAATTTTAGGGCTCAATTTAGGTTCCGCGGTTGGTTTGAGAAGATGACGGCGGAGTTAGACCCATCGACAGACGACGCCGGCCGGAGTAGATGGCGGCTGAACGACCGGAGAATCAAAGCCGGCCAGATTTTAGCAGGAGGAGAAGAGGCCGATCGGCCCTTGAGAAAGAGGGAGAGGAGCGGTCCCTGAGTTAGAGTGAGAGAGAGAGAGTTTGGGCTTTCATATTTTAATTGTTTTGGGCCAAAGACTTTTAAGTGGGTTTTAAATTCTTTTGAGTTTGGGCTTTCAATTTTAATTGCTTGGGCTTTCACATTTAAATTCGAACTGGGCCAGACTTTTATTTAATTGGCCCTTCTCATTACTTCTATTGGGCTTGATTTATTTAAGGAGTTGGGCTGATGCATATTTTATGATGGGCTATTATTCTAATCCCATTTATATTTCATTGGGCCAGTTTAATTCATCATTTGGGCCGATTAAATTGCCTATTGGACTAAGATTTATTCTTTCCAGCCCACATTATTTATCAGTGGGTGGGCCGATTCTTATTCAGTAAATGAGCCGCCCAGTTTATTAATTGATGTTTTGGACTTCAGACTTTAAAGCGAGCTATCATTGTTTATTTCATTAAGGCCACTGGTTTATTTAATTAATTGGCTACTCTCTTTTGAGCTTATTAATTATTTGAGGTTACGTTAGTAATTATGTTTCTATCGAAAAGCCCGATAATTTCTACGAGGTCACACCTCGATTAAAGCCGAGTTAGTTCTTTTTTTTTCGATCAAGTACAAAGGCGAGATTTATTTCACAACTAGAATATTACGATAAGGAAGGAAGAAGCACAACTTTATTCAACCGCGTTAGACGGGAGTTAGTTAAATCTATTAACGAGGACTAATAGTAGAATTCCCGATTATCGCTCAGAAGATTAGTTCATGCATACGAGATTCATGCATAGTTAAATTACGCTTTCTCATTAATTGAGAATTTTCCTCTAGGCAATGTCTTATTTTACATTCTCGTGATTAAGGTCAAGCGCGAGAGTAAGAACTACTCAAGGAGTCAGTACCTTAGCAAAACCTTGCTATCAGGTGGGCAATTTCTTACGCGTAAGATAAAATGCTATTAAAGAACTATGCAAGTTTTATGCTTTATTATGCCTAAATGAGTTAAGCTTTATTATGCTTCACGCTAAATGACTTATGCTATGCTGTTTATGCTATTTACGCCTTAGGTGAGTTACGATTATTTACGCTTGAATGTTTTACGCTAATAAGTTTATGCCTGTGTTTGATGCTTGCGTCTGTTGGGGGAGGCCTCCCTCAACAGTACGATGCTGTGTCCGCTGAGGAGGGCCTTCCTCACGGCGCGATGCCCGTGACCGCTGAGGGAGGCCTCCCTCGCGGCGCGATGCCAGTATGCCAGTGTTTCAGCGTCCGTTGGGGGAAATCACCCTCAACGGTACGATGCTAGCGTCTATTGGGGGAGGCCTCCCTCAATAGTACGATGCCGTGACCGCTGAGGGAGGCCCCTCTCACGGCGCGATGCCCGTGTTCGTTGGGGAAGGCCTTCTCCACGACACGATGCTTGTTTATGATTGTTGATAATGATGAAGAATGCGCTCATGCTTTTTATGATTTTGGAAATGTTTAGTAAGCAAAGGATTTGAAAGAAACTTATGCCTCTTATGCGATGTTGTGTGTTGTTATTGATGTTACGTTTATGCTTTAGTTTTGGCAACTGCCCACTAAGTACTCTTGTACTTAGCCCTACATGTTTATGTTTGTGCAGGTTGAGCTGTGATGGGCGATGAAATGTTGCTGAGTGGAGCTTTTGTCGAACTTAAAGTAGGCTCAGAAAGGATACATGTCTTCATACATGTATCTCAGTTATGCTTTCCGCTGTAAACACTGATTATTTCAGTGACGCCTTCCGCTGTAAACTCTGATAATGTTTTAGTCAAGCCTTTAACGATGTCTTTTTCCTTTTAAGGAATATAACGCGTATTCAAGTTCTTTAAGTATCCTTTTTATGCAAACTATGCCTTTTTCTTTCAAGGAGTATGTCACGCTCATTCAAGTTCTTTGAGTATTCATTTATGCGCCCCTTTCTAAACCCGCTTCTTAATTTCCTTTCCCCAGTCATGGTTTTCCCGGCTTAATTATCATTAATTAAGGCCGTTCGTGACATATTTTTAATATATATACTAATTATTCATCTACAAAGTTATATTAAAATTAATACAAAATAATTATTTTTTAAAAAAGAGTTATAAAATGAACCAATATATTTTCATTCAACTCTATTATATTTAAATTATTATAATTAAAAAAATATGTAAACACAAAGACATGATATTTACTTATGTTTTCTCTAAAATTACAAAAAATATAAAACTAAATAAAATTAAGAGTGAATTTTAAAAATAGCCTATTTCTTTTAGTAAATTTAAAAACTACCCACTAAAATAAAAAATTTTAAAAATACCCACACTTACCATTTTACCCTTGCCTATAAAATTTTTAAAAATTACCCTTTTAAAAATTCGCGCATTTCACAACCAGGATTTTATTTTGGTTGTGAATACAACCAATCCCCGGCAACAGCGCCAAAAACTTGTTCACTATTTATTTTCGTTATGCCGCAAGTATACGGTGTAGTTGCAATAAGTGTAAGCAAGATAGTATCCCACAAGGATTGGTGAATTCAAACTTCTAAATACTATTAATAAGCTGTTTTTAATCTATTTAGACAACCAAAGATGAAGAGATATTGAAGGCTAAATCAAAGCTAAATTAAAGCAAGTAAACTAAATAGCAATAACATAAACTTAATTAATAAATTGAGGAATGACTTGAAGGAAAGTTATCATAGGGACTAGATTTCGATGGATCGTAATGGACTTCAATCTAAATCAATATTAATCTTGATATGGCCTACTTATCTAGGGCGATCTCCCCACTAGTTTTAGCCCCCTCCCGGACGACTAAAACAGTAGATTACGGGTCATAATTACCGTCCCCGGTCAATTTCTAACCTATAACTCCCAAGAGCACAAAAGATCAACAAGCCCTCACCCAACTCTCAATCTCCCGGTTTATTGAGATGATATGTATCAAACCCCTAATATATTGTAATTATCCTCTCCCGATTCAAATCACAAAGTAGAAATGCACAAAAGGTGGCCTACCAATCATACAAGAGATAAATCTAGGGCTTGAAAAGATAACAATTAATAAGCACAATCAAGATATATATTGAACAAAGAAATCAATCCATTACAAATCCATCTAATCTAATCCATAAGATAAGAGATTTTAGCCAAGCATATTCATAATAAAAACAAATCTCAAGTCATAAGAAAACATAAACAAAGATATAAAGAGATAGAGATTCATAGACAAATCATATAATCCTTGATCTTCAATCATGTAGTCTTCATGAGCTCCTTTCCAAGTCTTCCCCTTCTTTCTTTGATTTTGGTGTTGTTTTTGTGTGTGGGAGAAAGAAAATATAGAAATGGAGGCTAGGGTTTGGAATTGGAGTGTTGGGGAAGATGAAAAAGTGTGGGAATCGTGAATGATATGAGAAAAGAGGGGAAAAAAGGAGTTTTGGGGCTAAAAATCCTGTCTGGGCCAACAAAAACGCACAATTCCGCCTTTTGACCGCGGTCACGGCCGTGACCACGATACAGGACCGTGGGAGAGCTGTTGGAGGGGGCCCGCGGGTGCCGTCTGGTGTTCTGGACGATTTTGGAGCAGAGGCCCGCGGTCGGGCCCGTGGCCGCGGCCCGGGACCGCGGGGTCCTGGGCTTCATGCGTAGTCCGCTCGTTTTGCCCCGTTCTCCCTCGTCCGGACTCGGATTTGGTCGTCGTTTGCGCTCACGGATTCCACTCGAGACGTACTTCAATCTAATGTCTTCAAAATTCTCCAATTAATCCTTGATTTTTCCTGAAATCACCCCAAAACTACACCAAGGAATCAAATCTTCATAAAACTCAATATTAAGGCACAAACAAGCATTCACAAGCAAAACATGAAGGAAAATGACAACAATTCATACGAAATGGAGATACGAAAACCATGTTTGTTAGAATTCAAGAATATTAAGTTGTGAATTCATAGATGTGGTCGTGAATTCAAGAACATTAAGTTGTAAATTCATATATATGGTTGTGATATTGAAGAATATTAAGTTGTGAATTCATAGATGTGGTTGTCGAATTTAAGAACATTAAATTGTGAATTCACAAATCTAGTCGTGAATTTAAGAACATTAAATTGAGAATTCATAAATCTGTTTGTGAATTCAAGAACATTAACCAAAATGTTCCAATTAATTAATTATCAATTATGTGTGGAGAGAGAGAGACTTCTACACAAACACAAATCTGGAGCGTATTTTTTCTTCAACTAACCAAAAACCTTTGCACCAATTAGGCTATCAATTCACGAACATAAATATGGTGCATAAGGAAGTGAACATTTTAAATTTCCACTCTTCTCGAATCCCCCACCGAATAAGCAATTAAGCAAAGACCTCTCTTCTCTAAAAATCTCTTCTCGAATTCCTTATAAAAATTGATCGAAATGGCAACAAAATTAGAGAAACGAAAACTAGATTAGTTCTATTCATAAATTACAGAAATTCATTAAATACGATCAAAAAATCGCGCACATAAAAAATTCAAATAAATGAATGGGTCGCGAATTGAAAGAAGTAAATCTATATGGCGAATGATTATCCCTAGCAGCTCAGCACGTCATTCGAATTCGAATTATTAATAAACGAAGATCTTGACTCGAATTGAAGAAAGGGACCGAAATATGAAATCTGGGGCTCCCCTTCTGTAATACCCCGTTCTTTTCATATTATGCATTTCATATTTATTTAAATTGAATAAATGAGCATTGAGCATATTTACACGGACGTTTTTAATTAATTGAAGAAAATTTTATAGATTTAATTCTTATATCGTAATTAACTTGACATACACATCCCATGAGCCACCATAACTTTCCCTGCAGCAATGCTTTTCCCCTCATCACTCACATACACAATAATAATCACACAAATTTAGGCAGTCATATCCACCCATGCCTCTATCAAATCCCAGCTATACTTCAGCCAAATACCTAACTTGTTCATTCGATATTCCCACCAACCAGATTCAAAATGCTCCCCATTTATCTTCTTCATTTTCTGGTTCCACTGCACCAAGAGAATGAAAGCTGCCAAACAAATTCAAGCAAGCCAACCCAGCGGAAACCTTTCAAAAGGTTTTACTCCTAATTCAATATGCCTAATTCTTGAGTTTTTAATTGAGTCAAAAGCAAAGAAAAACACACGCATACATTCATCATTTCAACATATATATATTTGTATATGCAAATGAACAGATTTCGCATACATTCGAGTATAATTTTCATGAACTGATCTGACACAGAATCTATGAATGAATAAAAGAGAAGTGAGTCTTGAAGCATGTTTGATAAAAGAGGAGTCTTGAACACAATCTGGACTAAGCTTTTGAACTATATATGTCTTGTTATGTTTGAATCGAGTTAAACCTTGGTGTGGTGTGTGTTCTGTGGGCTGGGTCGGGAGAGAAGGGAGAGGGAGAACAGGAGGCTGGGATGGTGGTGGCTTCGCCGCTGCTGTCGCCGGAATTTCAGAGAGGGGAGGTCAGCGGTTGTCGAGGAAGAAGGAGAAGTGTCTGGTGTGAGTTCGAATTGAGCGAGAGAGAGATATTTGGGAAATGGGGTAAGGTGAGTATTGAAGTGTCCCACATTGGATTGGAGATAGTGGCATGAGCCACTTTATATGGTAAGTCAACCCTCTCTCTTATAAGGCCTTTTAAGGGAGGAATGAGCCCAATATCCATTTCTAACATGGTATCAAAGCCAACCCAATCCAATGATAGGCCCCCCCAATATCGTTGTCAACAGATGGCGTTTGAGATAGTCAACGCTGCGCGTGCGGGGGGTGTATTGAAGTGTTCCACATTTGCGTTTGAGATAGTCAACGCTGCGCGTGCGGGGGGTGTATTGAAGTGTCCCACATTGAATTGGAGATAGTGGCATGAGCCACTTTATATGGTAAGGCAACCCCCTCCCTTATAAGGCCTTTTAAGGGAGGAATGGGCCCAATATCCATTTCTAACAGTGAGGGAGATGACAGGCCTTCGGCTCTTCGCCCGAGGAAGGCGGAGGCGGCGTGGAGGCCGTTTCCGCCGGGTTCGGTGAGGCAGACTGCGAGAGATGGGAGGCGAGCGGCGGCTTGTCGCTGCTACATCGCCAAAGGTCGAGGGGGAGAGAGATGACTGAGGGTGTCAGCGGTTGTCGCTGTTTCTCCGGCGGCGGTGGATTTCCGAGGGAGAAGGGGCGGATTTTCAGTGAACCGAGAGAGAACGATCGGGTCCGTTGGGTAGTGTGGAGCGGCTGATGTGGGAGAAGAAGGGTTTTGTTTGGGCCTAGTGTTTGGGCTTCTATGGGCCAATTTTAATAATATGTTGCTTTAACTTATGGGTAATTTTATTCATAGCCCCTATTTTACTCAGCATAGACCCTATTTTAAAAAATAATAGAAATAATTATGAATTTACTATTTTATCCTAAATTTCATAGCCCTCTAAATTAAGAGAAATTATTTGCATAATCAAATTAAAATTTTCAAACTTTGCCATAGCCCCCCCAAACACTGCACCCACGCAACTCAGATCCAATTAATCATCTTCATCTCATTTCTTCTTCACTCGTCTCCAAATCAGGTGCCAGGGTTTTTGTTTATAATAAAGGGCAAAGGTGCTAATTAGTCCCTGAACTCGAACCCCCTAGAGCGTTTAGCCCCCATACTCGGTCAAGGCGCGTTGACCTCTCTAAACTCTCGAAAAAAAGGTGCAACTAAACCCACGCACCAAACGGCGCTTAAACGCCGTTATCTTTAAAATTAAAAAAAAAAAACTCACTCATCCTCTCACACTCACAATCTGCCTCCTCCTTCTTTTGCCGGCGACGGAGACTGCCGACGGCCACCCTCTTGGCTCCACTTTTCTCTCAACCTCACAAAGACGCAAGGTCCGCCGCCCCTCCTTCTCCCTCTCGTTTCTCCGGCGACCGCATCAAGCCAGTCGCTGCCCTCACTCTCCTCTCCTCCGAATTCGACGGAAATGCAACCCACAGACCGCGCCTCTGCCGCTCTCTCTTGAACTCCGGCCATAGAACACACACAAACACCTACACCCATCCCTCATCTCCCTCTGTCCTCCGGCGGCCGCACCAGCAGCAGCCACCAGCCGTCGCCTCACCCTCTATCCTCGCCTGAACCCTAGATCCCAAGTTCCAGATGCCACCTCTTAACCCCCCTCCTTTCGATTTCTGGCGAACGCCACTGAGCCCTAGGCCCTCAATCTCCGTCTTCCCTTCGCTTAGTCGAACAGAAGCCCAAGCCCCTGCCCTCTGACTCGACTCAAACAACGTAACATACAATTGTCCACAGACACAAGTCGAGCCTGAGCTCGTTGACACAAACTCAATTTAAAGCATGTATATATATCATAGATCATCTTGAACTGAGATAGTGAGATCTTGAAGACCTCGTCGAATGCGCTCATCGTCTTGGCTGTCGCGGTGAAGATCTCCTTCTGGAAGAGATTCTGGCTGTAGTAGGTGATGTCGATCAAGAACCACGTGCTCGCTGCTCCGAACAAGTGGACCCCGTGCTGCCGAAGGAACTCCTTCGATATGATGCCGAACGAATTATTATCCAACTCCGCAGCCGCCACCGCCGCCGTCTCCTCTTCGATTCCAACCTTCAAGACCTTCTCCATGTCCCGCCAAGCCTTCTCGGTGACCTTGGCGACGAGGGCAGTATACCTTGGGCCCGCTTTAAAAATAAATAAAAAAATTGGACGAAACGGCGTTTAGGCGCCATTTGGTGCGTGTGTTTAGTTGCACCTTTTTCTCGGGAGTTCAGGGAGGTCAACGCGCCTTGACCAAGTATCGGGGGCTAAACGCTCTAGGGGGATTGAGTTCAAGGACTAATTTGCACCTTTGCCCTATAATAAATTGAGTGCAAAATGATTTCCTTCTTTTTAATTGTTCTTCCCAAGCTTTCCACCCCCTTCGCCTGCAACAAGATTCCATCTTTCAAAAAAACAAAAAAATCCATTCTCAAGTAATGTATAATGAATGATTTTACTAGTTTGTCCTGTACAACGTATTCGATTTTGCACTAATTGGGAATGGAAGATGCAGTGATTATTTTCCACTTCAGTTAGTTGTTTGTTTTTGTTTATTCCGCCTATCCCTCAAAAGTGGTTGACAAAATCAGTTAGAGATTGAAAAAAAGTAGATATATAGAGATGAAATTAAAAGGAAAATTGCAAAGGTTTAAATAGCCCTTCGCCCAAACTGAAACCTATTTCTTCCATCAACAAAAATTAACCAGTCTCCAAATTTCCGAACACCTCGACAATGTCTCGACATAACCCACCGGCTGCTGCCCGTTTTAAAGTTTTCCGCTTAGTTTTAAAAAGATATACGTTACTTGAGAAGGAATTTTTGTTTTTTTGAAAAGATGAAATCTTGTTGCAGGTGAAGCTTGGGAAGAAAAATTGAAGAGAAGGAATTATTTTGCACTCAATTTCTTACAAACAGAAACCGCTTGGAAATAAGCAAATTAATACACAAAATATCATCTTGTTTGAAAGAGATCATGCAGCGAAAAAAGAAAGATGATTAATTGGATTTGAGTTGCGTGGGTGGGGTTTGGGGGCTATGGCAAAGTTTGAAAATTTTAATTTGATTATGAAAATAATTTCTCTTAATTTAGAGGGCTATGAAATTTAGGATAAAATAATAAATTTATAATTATTTTTATTATTATTTTGAATAGCGGGCTATGGTAAGTAAAATGGGAGCTATGTTTAAAATCACCCATAAGAAATAACATATGTGGGCTACAAAGATATTGGGCTAACTTAATACTCCCTCCGTCCACGAAATGAGTACCCATATTTCCTTTTTCGTCCGTCCACAAAATGAGTACCCATTTCCCTTTTTGGCAAGTGTACCCCACACATCTCTTTAATTAATACACTCAAAAGGTGAGACCCTTAAACTATTCACACTACACTCCATACATTTATTAAAACCCGTGCCATCCACAAATGGATACTCATTTCGTGGACGGAGGGAGTATAATACATAGCCTTCAACCCAAATATTAATTTTCTTAACTACTTTGATTAAAAAAAATGTGGCCCAAAATAGTTGATTGGTTTCAAATGTGGCCCACAAATACCAAAATTTAAAATAATTATCCTGTTTTTGCATGTCCAAAAAATATTGACCTATTTTTACAAATCGCTCTAAGATAGTGGACATAAATAATTTTAAATTGATGATCAATCACGACAAAATCAAAGCCTAATGTGTTCCACACCAAAGAACATTTTTAACAATAGGTAGTTCGTCTTCTCGTCAGATCACCAGTGAAGTCGGAGTCGTGCCTAAAAGTTGGCACGGTTGCACTAACTTTCAAATTCGACTCTCATGGTGGTGCAATTATTAACCATCATATTGTTGTCCCGTTGCAGGCAGCAGACTTCATGTTGTTTGATCATCAAACACTCTGTTAATTTGATGGGATTGTTGTTATACAAAAGAGAAGTTCACAATTTTTCCTTTCTTATTTTCACTTCAAGGATGGATTATATTATCCCTTCAAAAATGAGTGGATAATATTATCCATCCTTGAAGTGAAAATAAGGAAGAAAAAATGCTTTTGTGTCAAATGTTGGAAAAGAAATTAGACATTTAAAGGCATAAATTTTTGTTATCCATCATTTTTCATGGATAAATTTATCCATCAAAGTAAATGTAGCCTTAATAAACAAAATATAAGAATAATTAAGTTAGAGAATATATTCTTTATAAACAAATAAATCTCAAATTATAAAGCTTTATTGACCCAAGAAATAATGGAAGGACATTTAGAATACAAATACTAACTTATGATTATCATTATATATATTGCTCCACTAATTAAGATATTGCTCCACTGAGATGAGTTCCACAAAGAATAACTTGTTCAAGTGAAACAAAGACCTGTAACACAAATTGATTGAACCGTTGAAGGGATTAATGTTATTTTCAAAGTTTATGTATTAATTGATTAAAAGAATAAAGTGGATTAAAATTTAAGCTTTAGGTAATTTCGTGTATTTTTATATATTTGTGAATATCAAATATATATGCATAGCGATTGGTTAACATAAAAATCAAAGATATTGTGAGAAATTAAAGAAAGAGTAAAATTTTGGAATAGCCAAAATGGATCATAAAACACAAATTATGGCCACTCATTGAAAAAACATAAATTTTGGCCATTTTTATAGTTTTGGGACGTTTTTGCCCTTAATTGGGCGGACTGAGTAGGGTCAGGAGCGCGGGTCGCGTGCCGGGTAGGATCAGGCACGCGGGTCGGGTTAGGCACTTATGGCACTATTAGTGCCAACGAAATTTTTTTTTACTCCCCCTGCCCTGTCTACCCCCCAGACCCCCGACCCCACCCACCCCCAAGCCAAAAACAAAAAACAATTTACTCCCCCTAGATAAAAATAAATCAAATTTTACTTTTGTTATTTTATTTTTTGGCACTTATGGCACTAATAGTGCCATAAGTGCCAACGAAAATTCAAAATAAAATAAAGTAAAATGGTCTTTTTAGCACTTATGGCACTATTAGTGTCATAAGTGCCAAACATGCAGAACAAATATAGAAACAACAGCATCATCTAAACCCTAAATGGAACATTTAAACCCTAAATGGATAATCTAAACCCTAAATGGAATATCTAAACCCTAGGGGAAGTGTTTAAAAAGTTTCTTTTGGCTTAGGGGTGGGTGGGGTCGGGGGTCTGGGGGGGTAGACAGGGCAGGGGGAGTAAAAAAAAATTTCGTTGGCACTTATGACACTAATAGTGCCATAAGTGCCTAACCCGACCCGCGTGCCTGATCCTACCCGGCACACGACCCGCGCTCCTGACCCTACCCAGTCCGCCCAATTAGGGGTATATTAGGCATATTGCCTAATTAATGGCCATAATTTGTGTTTTTTCAATTAGTGGCCAAATATTGTGTTTGCATGTTCAATGTGGCCATTTGACACCATTGTTTCTTAAAGAAAACTAAATTTCATAAATACGCATTAATATAATTTTAAGTTGTTACATTTTACAATAGTTGTACTTGAATAAATAAGACAATATATCCATTTCAATTGGAGAAATAAAGATTTTCTGAAAACATCCAATCTGAAAACATATATATGACCCACCATCCTAATATGAAGATAAAACATGTATATATAACTAGTCCCTATCATAATTTAAAGATAAAATACATTTATGAATCATATATGCAAATATATTATGATGGTTAATCAACACGGCAAATAATACTCCCTCCGTCCATGAAAAAGAGTCCCATTTGGGACTCGGCACGGGTTTTAAGAAAGTTGTTAAAGTAGGTGTAAGTGGAGAGAGAAATAAATTTATAGGGGTAGTGTTAATATGACTTTTAAAGTCCCTAATCCTCAATTAACTTTTGATGACAATTCATAATTTAAAACCAACATTCCAGAACCAAATTCAACGAAAATTACAGAACCACAATTCAACAAAAATCAACAAATTTCAGAACAAAATTCAAGAACAAATTCATTAAAAGAACGAAATTCAAGAACCAAATTCAGATATCCAAGAACGAAATTCAAGACCAAAATCAACAAATTCAAGAACTAAATTCACTAAATAAGATTCCACAACCAAATTCCAAGCAAGATCGAAATTCAAAATTTCTAAAATCAAATTAACAAAACAAAAATTAAAATTTCTCACAAACCCAAAATTAATCAGATCCCAAACCCAGAGAGAATCCGGAACTCGAGGGGGTGGTCGATGGCGCTATGGTGGAGGTGGAGGGGACGACGACGCTGAACTCAGAGGCAGTGGAGGCAGGGAATCGCGCCGGGGGAGAGAGAGAGATGAAGCCAGGGGAGCGGCGCTCAGGCGCGGCTTCGCCGGAGAGGGAACCGCGGCGGCCGCAGCCCTCGCTGCTGTCACCTTCGCCGGCATGTGGCTCCTCACCTTGAAGAAGGAGGCGCTGATTTAAGGCAAGCGGCGATTTTGGGTTTCAGGCTCAGAGGGAAGCAACGATTTGGGCTTTCGGGCTCAGAGGGATGCGGGAGGCTGCGATTTGAGGGAGGTTTGCTTTGAGGGAGGCGACGCTTTAGGGTGAAGAAGAAGGGGCGAGACGGCGCTTTCAGACGAAGAATCACCGAATTTACAGAGATTCATCGGAGATGGCAATAGATCCGGTGATTCTTCGGTAGAAGCACCGGATTTACAGAGAGAACTGAGAAATGGCACATCATCCATCGTGTAGGAGTGAGCGACGGTGAGTAATCGGAGGCAGGAGTGGTAATCGCCGGAGAAAAGTGGGCCGAGATAGGAGACGCAAAGAGCGGCGTAACCTTAGGAAATTTCTAGGGTTTTGATGAAATGGAAGATAAAGTTCAGCAAATATAATTAGGTAGGTGGCAGGATTAATTAATCTGAAAAATGATTTAATTAAGGAATAATTGTCTCCATAATTAAGGTGTTTAAAAATATTAATGGTGGGGCCATCTATGGCAACTAAAGTAAATAGTGAAGTAAAATAAGGGTAATTTTGTCAAAAAAGTGAAACAGGACTCTTTTTTGTGGACAAAAAAAGAGGGGAAATAAGACTCTTTTTCGTGGACGGAGGGAGTAATTAATATCCATATTTGTGTGTGTGTTGGCATAGTGGTAGGAGGTTAATGCTCAAGACCTGAGGTTCTCGATTGAGTCCTCCGTCGTACAGTCTTTAAATTATATTTATTTATTTATTTATTTATGTAGTTTAATAATAATAATAATAATAATAATAATAATAATAATAATAATAATAATAATAATAATAATAATAATATTGTTAGTATATATCATTGTGTTGTCTTATGCGAAGTTTTTTTTTTGATCAGTTGTCTTATGCGAAGTTGAGTATATGTATTGTTTTTAGATTTGTTTTGGATTAAGAAAATACAGTAAAATGAAAACTAAATCAGAACAGTAATATCGATCAATGTGTGATGTTTTGGTCATCTCAATCTCAAGTCTTCGTCTTCGATTCGTCTCAATCGCAATAAGTGATTGGGCATGGAAATAACAGCTAACGAGGACTTGACTCAAAAGTAAAAATAAAAAACTAAAAAAGACATCAAAAGCCACACCCATGAAGACTCTCAAGTCAAGCAAGCCTTGTAATATTTGTGTATATTAATTAGAGGCTTACCTTAATACAATCACCCAATTTGCAGCCATGGAGAAAAAGCTTTATGCCATTTTTGCATTCCTCACCATAACTTTCCAAATGCTTTCTTCTGACGTCAAAATCCCTACGAGCCTTGCAACTGATCAAACTGCCCTTCTTTCACTCAAACTACACATCACCTCCGACCCTTGTCGTATACTCGCAACAAATTGGACCAATTCGAGCTCAATCTGCAGCTGGATTGGCGTCACTTGCAGCTTGCGCCACCCAAGAGTAGCTGCCTTGAATCTCTCCAACATGGCTCTCTCCGGCACCATTCCACCACCGCTCGGGCACCTCTCATTTCTCGTCTCCCTCGACCTCACCAGCAACCTTTTCCATGGAGACTTGCCTCAAGAGCTGTCTCTCCTTCGCCGTTTGAAGTTCATATCTCTCCGACTCAACAACTTCACTGGAGCAATCCCTATGATGTTTGGCCAGTTACCAAAACTAGAATACTTGAATTTACGCAACAACAGCTTCATAGGTTCCATCCCAAAATCGCTCTCAAACCTAGCAAACCTGCGATCTCTTGACTTAACTTCCAATTCTCTAAGTGGAGAAATTCCAAAAGAGTTTGGGAGACTTCAAAGCCTACAAACTCTGTCCGTTCAATCCAATCATTTATCGGGTGCTATACCATCAGCCATATTCAACATATCGACCTTGGTAACTATAGCTTTGACAGGCAATGAATTGAGTGGAAGTCTTCCAACAGACATGTGCAGTAATCTTCCATCTCTTACTGGGATTTATCTTTCTTTCAATCAGCTGAGTGGTGCGATTCCCACAAATGTATCCCAGTGTTCACGACTTGAGGTTTTGAGCCTCTCTTACAACTCTTTTAGTGGGCAGATACCCTCGGAAATCGGATACTTAACATCTCTTCAGATTTTGTATCTCAGTGCTAACAATTTGAACGGTATGAGTTCAAGTTCTTATCACATAAATTTGTGTAAATGAGATTTTATTAGTTTCATGACACTTTTTTTGGCAGATATACTACCACATGAGATTGGCAATCTTCAGAGTCTGGTTGGTTTTTATGCTGAGGAGAATGAGATTGAGGGCTCAATTGATTTCAGTAATTTCCTGAATATGTCTTCTCTGCAAGAGATATATCTATGGCGCAACAAATTCACGGGGAATCTTTCAAGGGATGTCGGGAATATTACTACGCTCACAATTTTGGAACTATCAGAAAACCATTTTACAGGTATGATGCAAGAATTTTATAGAAGAACATCACTAACTTATATACGTACCTGTTTGGACCAAAATAGCTAGCAGTGCAAGTCAAAACAATGAATCTATACCTATTATAAGAAAATATTGTTTTACAATTTTTTGTTTTTTAAATTCTTGTTTTACAAAATTTGCTTACCTATTATGTTCCTATTTTTAAATCTATTTTAAGTACAATAATGTAATATCATTATTATTATTATACAAGAATCTCACACTAGATCATCACAATTCTAAATAAGTTTAAATTCTTCAAATTAAATTACTTCATATAATAATAATAATAATAATTATTATTATAATAATAAATATCACATTACTTTTATATCACCAATTTTTTTTTTTGATCGGATAAAGTTATGTTAGATGTTAACAATTAGTTTCCCAAAACACTCCAAGAATTCACTAAGCCCACCTTATATCACCAATATTGTTGTTGAATATATATATAAAAGTATGTATAAGGTTCCACAATCAAGTTTATATATGATTGTATGATATTATGACAATATAATCAAGTTTACATCTGATTGCATGATATCGATCGATCCTTCTTTTATTAAAAACAAAAAAATTAATTTATGTATTTAAACAATTGTCATAGAGTAGGTCTTGGGTGAAACCGGTCTCTAGCAAGAGACAAATTTGGCTGGGCGTGGGTCACGGATAGTAATAATTCAAAATAATTACTGTTGTGATGAAAAGTAGGGTTGTATACGAACCAATCCAAGCCGAATACCTACGGGCTCGGGCTCGGTTCGTGAAAATTTGGCTCAGCTCGAGCTCGAATTCGAGCTTTTAAATGAGCTCGAGCTCGGCTCGCCTATATAATACTACGCTCGAGTTTGGTTCGAATTTGGCTCGTTAATTATTCGTTTATTTCAACTCGAGCTCGGTTCGAATTTGGCTTGAATTTCGAGCTCAATTTCAAATCCGTATTCAAATTCGAATTCGAGCTCGGTTCGAATTATTTATATATTAAGGCTTTATTAAAATAAAAAAATTATAATTGTTCATATATTTCTAAACTATTTATGAGTCATAATTTATTTATTTTTAACAAATTAATAGATAATTTGTCAAGTTAGTTTTGCAAATTATTTTTTTAATTATGATAATTATTTTTATTATTCAGAAAATATTTAACAAATGAAATATATAAAATTATTATTTAATAAATATATTCGCGAACATATTCGTGATTCTATTCATGAGACTATCCGTGAGCCTATTCGCGAATCTATTCGCGAATAGGCTCGCGAAGGTACGAGCCAAATGTATTCGCGAGTCGAACATGTACAGGCTCGAGTTCAGCTCGATTATTTTATCGAGCTCGGGTTCGAATTCAGCTTGTTTAGAAAATGAACAAATTTCGAATGAGCTTTTTTCGAGCCGAACCCCGAATAATTCGCGAGCAGCAATTGATTCATTTACAGTCCTAATGAAAAGTAATAATCGACATGTAGAAAGGTAATGTTTGTAAAACGTTACTTTTTCACAACAAATGTTATTTATATTCATGACAATTGTTATTTCTAATTATGATATATATATATATATATATATATATATATATATATATATATAGGGTGTGGTTCTAGAGAGAACTACATTATTTGTGAGAACGGGAGAACCATCAAATCTAATGCATCCACTGTAAAAATTAATGTATTCGCTGTTAAAATTAATGCACTAAAAAAATTAAAAAAAAATGCTCCCTTCAGGATTCGAACCCAGGATCTGCATTCATCCAACAAGATGATGCATCCACCGTAGATCTTGATGATCGAATGGCTGAAAATGGTTCTCCGGTCTTCTTTTATTTATGGTTCTTTCTTGAACCTCTCCCTATATATATATATATATATATATATATAGAAAACAAAAAGCTAGCTTCGCTGCTTTTGGGAATTGAACCCACAACATTAGAGATGGTTGAAGAAGGGTATCACATTGCTAACGGTTCTTGTTTTAAAATTTTCGGATAATTTTTATTTATATCGATTCTCGTGAGTACCGATCTCATTGTGATTGTCATATTATATACTTTGAGGGTGCATTCTCTTTGATTGTAAAATTATCATGGAAAAATAAGAAATAAACAAAATTTCATCCCTTAAATCCTTCTTTTCTTTTCCCTCATTTCTTACAAAATAGAATTTGACCTTTATCCATTACTCATTTTCACTACAAATGATGAATAATATTATCACACCAAAAAGGAAGGGATAATATTATCCCTTCTTTGTAGTGAAATTGAGGAATTAGTAAGGATAAAATTCTATTTTGTAGGAAAGGAGAAAAAAGAAAGTAAGAGTTTCAAAGGTGAAATTTTGTTTATCCCTCATTTTTCAATGATAAATTTACAACCAAAGAAAACGCACATAAGTAAATTTTACATTACAATACATTTATCGCTTCATTGGACCAACTTTTACAATTAAAATTTCACTAATGAACTTAGAAAGATAAAGGAACTTTTTCATTTTGTTGGAACAAACGATTAAAGGCTTGCGAATTTTCTATTTTACCATTAAAATGTAAATAAATTGGCCAACTTTGGACTCCAATGTCCATTCTTTTAATATTAAATGATATAGTAACGTATTGAATTATTAATTTGTGCCCAGTCATTTAATCATTAACTGCGTTAACTCGAGACATCTCATTCCTATGAGTTTCAGTCGGAGCATGAATTTTCCTACTCATTTGCTTTATGCTGATGATGTGTTGCTTTTCTGTAAAGCTTCTAGCCGCAACGCGAAGAAGATTAAACATATTCTGGAGTACTATGAATCGATTTCCGGCCAAGTTTGCAGTTTGGAAAAATCGCGTATTTACTATGCGAAGGGGGTTACCACTCCAATGAAGAGAGGCATTAGTCAAGCTCTGGGTTTCACGCAGGGTGGCGATAGGGTGAATTACTTAGGTTCCCCTCTTTTTGTTGGAAGACCGAAGGCGTCTCATTTCATTGCCATCAAGGATCGTATTGTGCAAAAGTTCTCTAGATGGGCGGGTCTTAATCTTTCTATGGCTGGTCGAATATGTCTTGTCAATTCGGTTATTCAAAGCTCCATCATTCACACTATGATGGTTTTCCGATGGCCAAAGTCACTTCTTTATGCTTTGGATCGCAGCTGCAGAAATTTTATCTGGACGGGGAAAACGGATATAAAGCCTTCATGTGCTGTTAAATGGAGTAAATGTTGCGCTATTAAAGAAGAGGGAGGCCTTGGACTTCGTTCTTTTACTGTAATGAATAAAAGTTATCTTATGCGGATGGCGTGGAAGCTCATTAAAGGGGAGGCGTTCCCGCACCGGTTGATGAGATCGAGATATTTGGATAAGTTTGGTCATGCCAAAAAACATGTGGCTACTTCTTCGGTATGGGTTGGCTTGAAACATGAGGTGGACGGTCTGGTGAATCTTTCTTTTGCAGAGATCGGAGACGGCGTCAATGTTGGATTTGTATACTGAAAGCAAGAACGTTTTATGCTTGTATACAATGTTTCCTAAGTTCACTATCTAATCTCCTATCTGATTGTGTTCATGATTGCATATGTATGTTCTTTATCTCTATATAAGTAGGTTATACGGTTATACGGTGTATCACAGAAGATCGTATAATTGGAATAACCTTAAGAGATATAATATGATCACAGCCGAAATAACTCTAGGACAAGTTATTGGTTTAGGCTGCAGTATAGATGGAAGTAGTTTGTCTTGACTACTTGTCTATACTGGTACGTCATTACGTATTGATAGGACCAACAGTGAGATGTATTCTTCTATCTGACATAAGTGAAGAATCAAGATCTCGGTGACTCATAAGATCTTAATACTAATAAGTATTCAGATATATATGTTAATTCGTATATCACTTTGACTTACTATGGGTGAAAGTTATATACTAATTCGAGTACTCTGTATCTTGGGTGATAGCGGTTAATATATGATATTTGATTATCTGTATTAGTACCCGTATCCGGTATAGGATAATGACATCCCCTTAAGGAGCTCAATAAGGTTTATTGCGCTAAACCCTGCAGGTTGATTAAGTTCAGGCGCAATAATAAAGTTTGAGTGGTACTGCTTAAGGATTTATAAAGAGATTAATTAATTTAAGCTGTCAGAGCTCTAATTAATTAATGGATGTCGGATATTTTAAATACGGAGATTTAATAAGTCTAAATACAAGCCCCCGACTCATCACCGGCAATAAAGGGGTAAGTCAGTATCGGTTCTCTAGTGGAATGAACTGATATTTATAAATTAATTGTGGTCTGGGCTGACCATAGATAAATTAATTTATTTGAGGCCCATCTTTATTCCTTGTATCTGGTCCCTGGACTGGCCCAAAGTCTCCTAGCCCTAGAAGGAGAGAAGGAACGCCTATTAGAGATTCCAAGCGTCCCACACGTATTTAATTTCTATTAAATACAGCTGTCAGCTCTCAGGAAAATAGACTGATAAAAAATTAGGGTTTTGAGAGCTGTGGGAGGCGCAGGAAAACGTGTGGAGCATTCTCTCTTGGGACTTTCATAGATCGTTGTCCATCCAACGGTGAAAGCTGAGCGGGATACAGTTCAGAAGATCTGAGCTGGAGTCAGATTTTCGCAGGAAACCAAGTTCTGGCAGTCTCCGTAAAACGGCCATAACTTCCTCCACAGAACTCCGATTCAGACGAATCAGGCGGCCACGGAAATCTCTCTCGAAGACGAAGAAGTCGTATTTCTAGGCCAAATACGATTTGAGGACGTTTGAGGCTTCAAACAAAGGCTTGAAGCTGACTGGTATGTTCAGATACGAATCTGCGAATTCTTCTGAATTCTTCAGGTATT
The DNA here is from genome assembly GCF_028751815.1 of Salvia miltiorrhiza. Taxonomy (NCBI): domain Eukaryota; kingdom Viridiplantae; phylum Streptophyta; class Magnoliopsida; order Lamiales; family Lamiaceae; genus Salvia; species Salvia miltiorrhiza. The sequence continues at coordinate 7,647,632 of NC_080388.1, forward strand.
TCTGAACTCCAACGTGCAGCTGTTAAATTCATAGGAGCATGTTAGGATTAATCGTTGTATGATAAATTAATAATAACCAAGAAACGATCATCGGGCAAAGCGGAACGTTAATTCAGTTTAATATTCCTTCAATTGGTATCAGAGCCCAGGATTAATTTCTTGGCTCTATTATTAATTTATGTACGATTAATAATGTGCGTTGTTTTTACTGTTGTTGTTCTTCGTGGTTCGTTGATTCGTGGGATACGTCGTTTGACGTTGTAATCGTTTTTCACCACGAGAAAATCCGTGGTTAGATTAGAATTTCAAATTGTATTTGTTTTTCCGTTGTAAATCTGTAAAATTGAGAACGAAACGAGGACGACGACGAATCAACAACGATGAACGGAGTAAGGAGGAGACGCACGGGACCGGGCACGAGGGGCTGCGGGCGCCGTTGGGCAGGCAGGCGCCGCGCGGCCGCTGCTGCTCTCGGTCCTGGACGTGCGCTGCAGGCGAGGCGAGGCGAGCTACTGCTGTGCGGGTCGGGCGAGGAAGAAGGCTGCAGCCGGTGATCACTATTTTATTAGCAACAAAAATACCGCAACTAACACGGTGTAATTGTAGCACATATAACAAGTAACCGAGTATCGTATCCACAGGGACTATTATAACGAATTACTCTAAGTAATCCTAATTAAACTATAGTAATATTCAGGCAACGAAAAGGGAGAGATTGGTTGACGTAAATTATAACGCAAATAGAAACTAATAAAAATACGTAGATAAATTCAAATATGGAAAACTCTGACCCTAGGGATGTATTTTCACCAATCAACTACATGCATTCAACCTATTGATTCAATTACCAATTTTAATCCAACCCTGATGAAAGATCACTATATTATCCACAAGCGTCTCTAACGACCACCTATGAACGTAGATTAATTAATCCCTTTTCACATTCAAGACTCCAAGGAATAAATTAACTCCCAATAGCGCATAAAGAATAGCTTCCTATAGCTTCACCTATCGCATTCAAGACTCAAGGTTAATTAACACTATATCATGCATTCCTGAATCGGCTGAACAATTATCGCATTCAAGACTCAAACTGAACAGCTAGACATGTAAATCATTGATCAGATAATTCACAAGAGATTAAGCACCAGGAATCATGAATCATAAGTTGGAGGGCAAATTGATATCAATAAATCAAAAACCCATAATTAATTAGCTATGTACAAACCCTAGGTTCAGAATAAAAGAACTAGCTAGACATATTGAAATAAAACATAAACAAAATTAAAGAGAAAGCAATTGTAAAAACTGAATGTATAAAAACCGAATAAAAACTGAAGTAGCGACTTGAATCTTCAATCTTGATCCAAGCCTTAAAAACTAGAAAAACAATAAAAATCTAAAGCTAAAAACTAAAGTATGAATGCTAGGTTTCGGTGGTCTGCCGTCTGATGATGTCCTCCTTGAAAGGCCAAAAGAGGACCTATTTATAGGCTTCAAACTTCCTTCGGATCACCATGGAAAGTTGCCATGCAAAGTATACTTCTAAAGGTAATCGAATTCTAAAGGTAATAGAATCGTATAAAAATAAGGCAACTTTCCAGTTGGATGCGTGCTCTGTAAAACGGACCACGCCAGAGAAATGAGTTTCGCCAGAGGAATGGTATCGCCAGCGGAATGGGTGATCTCTCTGCTATCGCCAGAGGAATGGGTGATTTCTCTGGCTTCTCGATTCCGCTGTAATGGACTTCTCTGAATATTGATTCCTCTGACTTTCACTTCTCTGACTGATTTCTCTGCTCTGTCGGATCCCTCTGACTTGGTTCCTCTGCTCTGACTTTTGAGCGCTGGACTCGACTCCTCTGGTCAGCAGGGAAGCGACTCCTCTGGCCTAGACTCCTCTGACATTCGCGGATTTGGGCTTTGATTTCTCTGGTCTTCCAGAGCAATGATGATTTCGCTGCTCTACAGACCCAAACACCTAAAAATCGCGAAAATCATCCAAAATTGAATTCTTCCATCTCGAAAGCCTAAATCACCCGCAAAGCATAAAATACACCATAAACGCACCAATTTCCAGAAGATTAACTTAAGATATGCACAAACAAACCCCTTAAAAATCGTGTAAATTAAGCATAAATCAACTCCCCCACACTTAGCCTTTTGCTTGTCCTCAAGCAAAATCTATATGAATCCTAGGAAGAGATTGATTTCAACAACGTTTATTTCCATCCCATCATTCACAAAGTCAATTCAAAACTTTACAATCAACATACATCTCTCGGTCATGCAAGTAACTCAAAGTTTAAGAAGCAACAAAAGAGTAATGCAAGTAATTCGATCAGACCCAATTCTCCGCTAGAAGTGAAATCCCTAATGTGACCGCCTTTATAATCAATATCACCATTTTTCACACTTTTTGTGCTTAGAATTTTCGACAGTTGAGCCATAATTCATGAAATAAAACCATTTGGATATAATCCAAAGTCTTTTCACGTGGTTTCCCATGCTCATAGTTAGACTAGAGGAGCAGAGACTCAGAGCTATCACATTTCAGAACAGGCCAGATGTTTCAGAGCTGGCAATTTTGAAGTTGGCAATTCGTCCAACATTTTTTTCACATTTCACAGATAAGATACGATCGTAGGCAATCACAATGACAACACTCCTTCTAGCATCTACCGGACAAATCACGTTTTACTAACTTACAAAAGTGTTGCAACAAAACTCATAATTCTTTGCACAATCAAGAAACATATATCAAAGGTAAAACAAGAATATCCTCCATTCATTCACAAACCCGAAATTCACATCGAAAACCATCTTCTCTTCCACAGATTCATAAAAATTAGCCAGATTCTAGACTAAAAACTAAGCATAGAAAAATCAATTTCGCCCAATTTTGAAAAATATAAGCACAAAACACCACTCCCCCACACTTAAAGTATGCCATGTCCTCAGGGCACAAAAGAAATATGAAAAGTGTAGAAAACTTCCCTGAATATCGGCATTGCAAAGCTGAATCTTCGTGAGAGGCGTTGACGAGGTTTGTGGCCTTGGGTAGAGTAAATATGGCGGCGCTGGGTAGGGCAGCGAAGTGAGTGACTTCGCTGGTCAGGACAGAGGAGAGGGTGGCTTCTCTGGACAGAGCAGCGAAGTGAGCGGCTTTGCTGAAACACGAAAACCTCCAGAAACCTGACAGAGAAACAAAAGCCCCAAACAAAACAAAGAAACAAAAAGAAACAAAACAAAACACAACGAAACTAAAAGGAAGGAAAACAAAACAAAGAAAAATAGATGGGTTACCTCCCAACAAGTGCTTAATTTAACGTCTAGAGCTCGACGATACCTCATGATCTCAATGAACATCAAACACAGCGAGCGTGACAGAACGCTTTACACGAACAGAGGTAGAATACCCATGCACATCGGCTGCGTGAAAGACGACGCTTCCATTTGGCACATCTATCATAGCTCTTCCCGTAGCTAAGAATGATCGACCAAGAATCAACGGCGGATTTGCATCTTCAGGAATATCGAGGACCAAGAAATCCGTAGGGAAGACTAGCTTGTCAACCTTCACAAAGATGTCTTCAAGCTTTCCTCTCGGCTTTACTCTTGATCTATCTGCCATTTGAATCTCCATCGAGGTCGGCTTGAGATCTCCAATTCCCAGCCGCTTGAAAACAGAGATGGGCATCACATTGACACTAGCCCCTAAATCGCAAAGTGCCTCGGGAAATAGCTCTCCTCCAATCTCGCACTCAATGGTGAAGCTACCCGGATCTTTCTTCTTCGAAAGTAGCTTCGTTGGCAACTCAGCGCACACAGCTTTCGCCTGTGAGATTTTCTTATCCTCATCCCCCATCTTCTTAGTGTGAACAATTGCCTTTTCTTCTTTATCATCGGCAGAGGAACGGACGTTGGTAGAGAAATGGCTGATTTCTCTGCTCTGACTGTTGAGCACTGGGCTTTGTTTCGCTGCTCTGATATCTTGAGGCTGTGCACGCCGATCTGATTCTTCAAGTAGCCTCTCTAGCTCATCCACTATTCGTCTATGCTCTGTCTCCTCGGGATTGACAACTTTTTTCTCATTCTTGCAATGGGGGATCTCCAGCTTGGTTTCCTTGGCATCCTTGCCGTCCCGCTGCTCTGGCCTGCTTCTCAATTGAATTGCGTTACACTTTTTGCTTGGCTTCACAGCACATTGCTCTTCAGGTACCTCCCTCTTCGGCAGACTACGGGGGAATGGAGCTTTTGGGATGTACTCCCTAAGTGGAGTAGGAGATTTGTATGGTTCCTCACTTGGTTGTTCGTTCTCCTTGCTCATCCTCCTGTCTTTCGGAGACAGAGTGCCATCGAAAATCGCTTTGCATTGGTCATTCTGCTTGCCTTCGGTATGTCGAGGTCTGCTCTGCACAACTGCATGGCTAGCCATTTGGCTAACTTGCGTCTCCAAAATCTGTACCTGCTTGGACAGTGCTGAAACATTGTTCCCCATGTTAGCCATACCATTCTCTAGACTGGCCATCCGTGCACCCATACTCTTCTCAAGATTGGCAATCTTGGCACCCACAGTCGTCTCTATACTGGCCATCTTGTTGTCAATAGTAGTTTCGAAACTAGTCATCTGCACCAACAACTGTTGCATCATCTCTTCAAGTGGCACCTTCTTAGGCTCATTGACAATCATCCTTGTGGAGCTCCGATCATGTGGCATTTGGTAGCTATTGGAGGCCATCTCCTCTAATTCAAAAGTGTTTGCCTGCATAGCTGACCCCCGTCCACCTCCATCAAATTGCCCAACTTGAGATTGGTACATGTAATCGAGTAGTGAAGGTGGTGGAGGAGGCTGTGCACGTCTGTTGGCCTCTCTAATTTGTCTTTGCTCATCCAGCTGCCTCTGCAGTTTTGCAATCATACGCCACGCAGCTTCAATATCAATATTCTCAGCCATCGCTTGTTTCTTCTTCTCGCGGTTATCCAACAGCTGAGACACCAAACGAAAATCAGAAATATAAATTTAAAACTAAAAATAAAAATAAACTTATAACGCCTGAAATAATGCTTAAGTTTAATCAGAAATATTAAAGTTAATTCTAAACAGTCCCCGGCAACGGCGCCAAAAAGTTGATCACTATTTTATTAGCAACAAAAATACCGCAACTAACACGGTGTAATTGTAGCACATATAACAAGTAACCGAGTATCGTATCCACAGGGACTATTATAACAAATTACTCTAAGTAATCCTAATTAAACTATAGTAATATTCAGGCAACGAAAAGGGAGAGATTGGTTGACGTAAATTAAAACGCAAATAGAAACTAATAAAAATACGTAGATAAATTCAAATATGGAAAACTCTGACCCTATGGATGTATTTTCACCAATCAACTACATGCATTCAACCTATTGATTCAATTACCAATTTTAATCCAACCCTGATGAAAGATCACTATATTATCCACAAGCGTCTCTAACGACCACCTATGAACGTAGATTAATTAATCCCTTTTCACATTCAAGACTCCAAGGAATAAATTAACTCCCAATAGCGCATAAAGAATAGCTTCCTATAGCTTCACCTATCGCATTCAAGACTCAAGGCTAACACTATATCATGCATTCCTGAATCGGCTGAACAATTATCGCATTCAAGACTCAAACTGAACAGCTAGACATGTAAATCATTGATCAGATAATTCACAAGAGATTAAGCACCAGGAATCATGAATCATAAGTTGGAGGGCAAATTGATATCAATAAATCAAAAACACATAATTAATTAGCTATGTACAAACCCTAGGTTCAGAATAAAAGAACTAGCTAGACATATTGAAATAAAACATAAACAAAATTAAAGAGAAAGCAATTGTAAAAACTGAATGTATAAAAACCGAATAAAAACTGAAGTAGCGACTTGAATCTTCAATCTTGATCCAAGCCTTAAAAACTAGAAAAACAATAAAAATCTAAAGCTAAAAACTAAAGTATGAATGCTAGGTTTCGGTGGTCTGCCGTCTGATGATGTCCTCCTTGAAAGGCCAAAAGAGGACCTATTTATAGGCTTCAAACTTCCTTCGGATCACCATGGAAAGTTGCCATGCAAAGTATACTTCTAAAGGTAATCGAATTCTAAAGGTAATAGAATCGTATAAAAATAAGGCAACTTTCCAGCTGGATGCGTGCTCTGTAAAACGGACCACGCCAGAGAAATGAGTTTTGCCAGAGGAATGGTATCGCCAGCGGAATGGGTGATCTCTCTGCTATCGCCAGAGGAATGGGTGATTTCTCTGGCTTCTCGATTCCGCTGTAATGGACTTCTCTGAATATTGATTCCTCTGACTTTCACTTCTCTGACTGATTTCTCTGCTCTGTCGGATCCCTCTGACTTGGTTCCTCTGCTCTGACTTTTGAGCGCTGGACTCGACTCCTCTGGTCAGCAGGGAAGCGACTCCTCTGGCCTAGACTCCTCTGACATTCGCGGATTTGGGCTTTGATTTCTCTGGTCTTCCAGAGCAATGATGATTTCGCTGCTCTACAGACCCAAACATCTAAAAATCGCGAAAATCATCCAAAATTGAATTCTTCCATCTCGAAAGCCTAAATCACCTGCAAAGCATAAAATACACCATAAACGCACCAATTTCCAGAAGATTAACTTAAGATATGCACAAACAAACCCCTTAAAAATCGTGTAAATTAAGCATAAATCAGCCGGCAGGGGCTGTGCGCACCCGGGGCCGCGCCTGCGCGCTTTGCGCGCTGCGCGCCCAGTGGGCGGCGCATTGCCGCTGCTGCTGTCCACGCCGAGGGGCCTGCTGCCGCTGCTGTTGCCGTGCACCGAGGGCTGCTGCTGCTGCTGCTGCTGCTGGTGGCGCCGAGCGCTGCCGACCGGGTGGCTGCTCGCGCTGGAGGCTGGTGCCGGGCTGCTGCCGAGCGTGGGGGCGGCTGCCTTGGGAGGTGGCGGCGGCAGCTAGGGTTCCAAACCCTAGCTGCGATTGTTTCTCAATCCTAGGGGGCCCAAACCCTATTTTCCAAAGACGGGCCTGTTTTGAAGTTTTGGGCCAAGTTTTCATTTTTGGGCTTTCTTTTCTGTTTTAAATGTAATAGAATAGATGTTGGGATTCCACGAATGGGTCACGAAGAATTTTAATTCTTTATTTCTGTTCGTTGCATGTCGTGGTGTTTATCCCTTATGCTCTTTACCTTCTTTTGTTCGTCTCTGCTTGTTAATATGCTTTATTAACTGCGCTTAGACAAGCATGATAGTAGGTTTATCGTTTTCTTAAGCATGTTTTAGAATTCTGTAAGCATGTTTTACATGTTGCGTTCTAGATGAGCATGTTTAGGATTATGTGTTGAGCATGTTCAAACCTTTTGAATGTTAAAAGATTAAGCTGTATTAATAATTTTATAGATGATTAAAAATTATTTAGACCACCACAAACGATCTCAAGACAAAGTGATTGAGATGTGAGTAAACGTCCACACGATCGTGGCTTACTTCACATTCGATTTCACAAGTTTGTTGAGTTGAGATTTCTAAATCCATTGAAGTAGTGGGAGTTATACGGTAAACGTCCACACGATCGTGGCTTACTCGTATAATTTTTTACAAGTACTTTAGAAAATGGAATTAAACAAGATAACTAAGAAATTAAATTGAATGCGACATGGTCCTCGTGTGTATGTCAAGATTCAAGAATTTAATTTCAAAGTTAGTTTGTGGTAATTGTTTAAAATTTTTTTATTCTTAATTTTATATAGACCTCCACATGCGGCCTCAAGACAAAGTGATTGAGGATGTGAGTAAACGTCCACACGATCGTGGCTTACTTCATATTCAATTTCACAAGTTTGTTAAGTTGAGGTTTCTATTAAAAATATTTAAATCCATTTAAGTAGTGGGAGTTATGCGGTAAACGTCCACACGATCGTGGCTTACTCACATGATTTTCATAAGTACTTTAGAGGATGGACTTTAAATAAGATAACCGAGAGGTTAAATTGAAAACGGTATGGTCCTCGTGAGTATGCTAATTTCGAGAATTTAACTGTCGAGGTTAAATTGTGGTCGCTGCTTAGATATCATTTCAAGTACAATGTACAACTCCCCATCGGAGTCCCTTCTTGAATATGATATGGTCTAGTTAAGGTCCAACTATTAATTTCCTTTGTCAAAAGGTTAAGTTGACAAGGATGGAAATTAAACGACTAGGTAAATAGTCTGGTTGAGGGGTTCATGTGTAAACGTCCACACGATCGTGGCTTACCCGTGAGATTCCTTGGGCAGTTGGAGGTTTCATTAATATTGTTTTATCAAAAGGTTACAATATTATTGTTACGAATTATATGCTTTATGTTCGTTACTTTCAGATATGTCTATGTCTCTTATTGTTTATTTATTCTTGCACAAAGTCTTTTGACCGGTCTATATATATAAAATGGAAACGCAGTTTTGGTTTTTTATCTTTATCACAAACTAAACACATTTTTTTTGTGTTGCTTACTACTCCACGTTCTATTTGTCCGAACAATAGTCAACTGATAAGAAAAAGGAATTACATAAAAGGTGGCATAAGACGAATAATGTGGCTATATGCTATATTATGATTATAATGTCACAAACATTGTAGCTCCAACATCAGGGCATGGACGATGCTATTAGCATCATGCTGAATCTCAAGAAAGTGTTCGGAGAGTCGGACTGAGCTGCTCATTTAAATTTGATGAGAGTAATCTTGTTATTTTTATGAGTGAGCACAGCTCAGTGCACGAGCATGTCATGCAAATTTTGACGGACTTGACTTGCTCAGTGGGAGTATCGACGGTGAGGCAAAAGTCGATATTATCCTGAACTCTCTTCCCAAGTCTTTTAATTAAGAACTTCCGCCTCAACGCTGTTTTGAGCAAGAAAGATAATACTCTTTTTGAGTTGTTGAATGCTCTAGTTATGGCTAAGGAAGTTGTGGGAAAGAGATGTGCAAGCACTTGTTATTGCCAAAGGAGAGTCATCTTCTTCGTCGAATGGCGGGAAGAAGAAGGGTCCAAAGGGTAAGAAAGACAAGGGAAATAGTGGGAGTAATGGTGTGATAAGATTGAGTATTGGAGATTTTTTCTTTCAATACTCAAGGCAAAGGGTTAAGGTACTTCACTTGCTATAGTAACTGAGACATATCGGCTCATTTTCTACTCAGTTGTGAGTAGTGGATAACGAGAGAAACTGATAATGATTGTTACACCTTGCATAGCTTTTTATAAGCTGACAAGGAAGCTGAGAAGTGATGAGATGATTGTCTTCGTAGGCAACGTGACTAGAGTCGCAGTTGTTGGAATGGGAGACTTGTCTTTAAGTCCTAAAGACAAAGTTTAGTTTTGAGAGTTCCTTATCATGTTCCAAAATTTTGAGTAGATGGATCTTATGTCATTTTTGATAGTGGTGTTTCTGTCATAAGAAATGACAAAGTTGTCTATTCTGGTATATTTTGAACATCTCTCTTCATACTATAACTTGTATACAAAATACCTTTATATTGCATTTGCATCATCGAACAAAAGAAAGAGAAAAGTTAAGGCTAATCTCTCATGAGGATCTTACACATATATTGATACCCTAGATTAGGTCACATCTATCTTAACAGGATCCAAAGGCTCGTGTCTAAATAGTACATTGGATTTAATCCAGGTTGTACCATTTGGAACTTGCGAATCCTGTATAGAGGAAAAGATGGAGACCGGATCGTTCATGGCAAAGGGGATAAAGGGCCAATAATGTGTTAGGAATGATCTTTTCTGATTCATTGTCAGTGTTTGGGATTCCAACCCAGTTTACTACACCGTGTAATCCCTATATAAAATGGTGTGGTGGAGAGAAGAAATAGGTCACTCTTGGAAAAATATGTTCGATGATGAGTTATGCATCTTTGCAATTAGTCCTAAAGAATCAGAAGGTGGTTATTAGCAATGACACACGATTCTTAGAAGTGGGCTATGGGAATAATCACTAATCCAAGTCAGATAGTGTGCTTCAAGAAATTGAAGACATTAGACAGGCGATTCCATCACCCAAGCCAAGCGTGCAAGAGTTTTGTACCACAAGACACTGCACGCACTGTTGACACACATGTGCCACCACAGATCCATTGTAGTGGGAGGGTTGTGGGACAACCCGATCGATTTATACTCTTGGGAGAATCTTTAGATTCGGTCCCTGATTGTGAATATAAGAAAATCGACCTAGATATCTACTTGGAATTAGTGGGAGACGAGAATGTAGATTCCTGGCACACCTCAATGGAGCAATCCATTAAAACTATGGGTTGTATACTAAGAAAATCTTGCTACCAGAATGCTGTAAAGCCACAGGTCGCAAGTGAGTATACAAGAGAATGATAAGTCCGAATGAGCAAGGTCGTAGCTTTTAAAGCTAGACTGGCGGCAAAAGGTTATGCCCAGTGTATGGGTATAGGTTATGATGATATTTTCGCCAGTGCCATGCTCAGAACATTTGGATCATTTTACTCATAGCAGTTCACTTAAACCATCGAGGTCTGCCAAATACATGTCATAAATATTTCCTTGAAAAAGGGAAGGACATCCATGTGCAACAACCTGAAGGTTACGTGAGGGAGGGAGAGAAGCATCTCGTGTCAATCGCTCTGGTGTCATCAGTGATGTGGTTTATCTTGCATTTTATGTAGATAATATCCTCCTAATTGGCGACAATATGGAGCTATTGTCAAGACATAAAGTAATGGTTATCCGAACAGTCTCAGATGAAAGACTAAGGAGGTACAGTATACATCCTGGTAATCAAGGTTATAAGGGATCACTAGAAAAGGATGTTGGGCTTATCTCGAGTGTCTTACATTGATACTGTGAATGCTCGTTTTAGTATGAATACCGCCAAGAAAGGATTGCTACCTTTTAGATATGGCGTTCCTTGATCTAAAGACTATGTCTTAAGATGCCTATTGAGGTTGAGGAAATGAAGGCTTTTTCTACATTTCCGCAGTAGATAGCTTCATGTATGGATTGCTATGTACGAGATCTTATATTTGCTATGCAGTTAGCATGGTTGTAAGATATCAGTATAGTTCTAGTTAAGACTGAACTGTGGTAAATTATATTCTCAAGTCCTTGACTAGAGAATAAGGGTAGTTTACCAGTTAGACAGTTTAGTTCCCTTTTTGGATTATACGGTTTCGGATTTCCAGGCTGACCGGAACAAAGAATAATTACCTCGAGCTATGTGTTTTCCTTGGGAGGTAAAACCTTTTGGTTTGACCACTACCTCCAGGATCTATGGGTGATTCCTAGTTTGCGTGAGAGCATCACCTTCATGATACCTCAAGTGCAGTTGCAAACTCTAAGGAATCCAAGAACCACAAGGGGTCAAACACATGGAGAGTAAGTACCAAGTTATACGATTATTCGTAAATCGAGGTTATGTGCTCAAAGAATAAATTCTCACATATTGGAGAAACCTACTGATCTTTTCACAAAAGGCTTATCGCAAATGGTCATTGAAAGATGGGAATGCGATTGATGCCAGATTGATGCCACCCACTTAGGAAACTTTAAGTATAAGTGGGAGAAGTGTTAGGGTGATTGGTAAATAGACGCATTGTATACTAAAAATTTGCTTTAGTATAAGTGGGAGATTGTTGGATTTGTATACTGAAAGCAAGAACGTTTTATGCTTGTATACAATGTTTCCTAAGTTCACTATCTAATCTCCTATCTGATTGTGTTCATGATTGCATATGTATGTTCTTTATCTCTATATAAGTAGATTATACGGTTATACGGTGTATCACAGAAGATCGTATAATTGGAATAACCTTAAGAGATATAATATGATCACAGCCGAAATAACTCTAGGACAAGTTATTGGTTTAGGCTGCAGTATAGATGGAAGTAGTTTGTCTTGACTACTTGTCTATACTGGTACGTCATTACGTATTGATAGGACCAACAGTGAGATGTATTCTTCTATCTGACATAAGTGAAGAATCAAGATCTCGGTGACTCATAAGATCTTAATACTAATAAGTATTCAGATATATATGTTAATTCGTATATCACTTTGACTTACTATGGGTGAAAGTTATATACTAATTCGAGTACTCTGTATCTTGGGTGATAGCGGTTAATATATGATATTTGATTATCTGTATTAGTACCCGTATCCGGTATAGGATAATGACATCCCCTTAAGGAGCTCAATAAGGTTTATTGCGCTAAACCCTGCAGGTTGATTAAGTTCAGGCGCAATAATAAAGTTTGAGTGGTACTGCTTAAGGATTTATAAAGAGATTAATTAATTTAAGCTGTCAGAGCTCTAATTAATTAATGGATGTCGGATATTTTAAATACGGAGATTTAATAAGTCTAAATACAAGCCCCCGACTCATCACCGGCAATAAAGGGGTAAGTCAGTATCGGTTCTCTAGTGGAATGAACTGATATTTATAAATTAATTGTGGTCTGGGCTGACCATAGATAAATTAATTTATTTGAGGCCCATCTTTATTCCTTGTATCTGGTCCCTGGACTGGCCCAAAGTCTCCTAGCCCTAGAAGGAGAGAAGGAACGCCTATTACAGATTCCAAGCGTCCCACACGTATTTAATTTCTATTAAATACAGCTGTCAGCTCTCAGGAAAATAGACTGATAAAAAATTAGGGTTTTGAGAGCTGTGGGAGGCGCAGGAAAACGTGTGGAGCATTCTCTCTTGGGACTTTCATAGATCGTTGTCCATCCAACGGTGAAAGCTGAGCGGGATACAGTTCAGAAGATCTGAGCTGGAGTCAGATTTTCGCAGGAAACCAAGTTCTGGCAGTCTCCGTAAAACGGCCATAACTTCCTCCACAGAAGTCCGATTCAGACGAATCAGGCGGCCACGGAAATCTCTCTCGAAGACGAAGAAGTCGTATTTCTGGGCCAAATACGATTTGAGGACGTTTGAGGCTTCAAACGAAGGCTTGAAGCTGACTGGTCTGTTCAGATACGAATCTGCGAATTCTTCTGAATTCTTCAGGTATTTCTGAACTCCAACGTGCAGCTGTTAAATTCATAGGAGCATGTTAGGATTAATCGTTGTATGATAAATTAATAATAACCAAGAAACGATCATCGGGCAAAGCGGAACGTTAATTCAATTTAATATTCCTTCAATTGGTATCAGAGCCCAGGATTAATTTCTTGGCTCTATTATTAATTTATGTACGATTAATAATGTGCGTTGTTTTTACTGTTGTTGTTCTTCGTGGTTCGTTGATTCGTGGGATACGTCGTTTGACGTTGTAATCATTTTTCACCACGAGAAAATCCGTGGTTAGATTAGAATTTCAAATTGTATTTGTTTTTCCGTTGTAAATCTGTAAAATTGAGAACGAAACGAGGATGACGACGAATCAACAACGATGAACGGAGTAAGGAGGAGACGCACGGGACCGGGCACGAGGGGCTGCGGGCGCCGTTGGGTAGCGCGCGCGCGGGTGCAAGCACGCCGTGCGCAGCGCGCCCAGGCAGGCGCCGCGCGGCCGCTGCTGCTCTCGGTCCTGGACGTGCGCTGCAGGCGAGGCGAGGCGAGCTGCTTCTGTGCGGGTTGGGCGAGGAAGAAGGCTGCAGCCGGCAGGGGCTGTGCGCGCCCGGGGCCGCGCCTGCGCGCTTTGCGCGCTGCGCGCCCAGCGGGCGGCGCATTGCCGCTGCTGCCGCTGCTGTTAAAACTTTCTGAAAATTTTATGCTGATCTTTCCTGAGATTGTTTGTGATATTCTTATTCTCCCGATGAGCTCCGGATCGGATACTAGGTTCTGGAGACCTTCCCTTAGTGGCAATGTAACTTCTGCCCTTGCCTTTGCTAATAGCTGCCATAAATTTCTTAAAGTGTCTTGGGGCAAATGGATTTAGGATGCGGCAATTCCTGTGAGAAGATCGTTAGTTTGTTGGCGGATTATTCAAGATCGTCTTCCGACTATGGACTGTTTAATTCGACAAGGCTTGGTGGCGCCCAATGCTTGTCCGTTTTGTTGGAACGACGCGGAGACTATTTCACACATTTTTTGGGCTTGTAGGGAGGTTCGACAAATCTGGGAGGTTTTTTTGGGTTGGTTTGGGAAGTCCATGCTGTTGGATTGCTTAGATATCACAAGTTTCCTTGCCTTGGCTTGGAATGTCTCTTTCAGTTCGTTGCTGCATCGTCTGTGGAAGGTGGGCATTATAAGTCTTCTTTGGATTATTTGGCAAAGTCGTAACAATGCTATCTTCGATGACAAGGCCTTCTCTAGGATTGGGGTTTTAGCGACGCTTAAAACTTTCTTCAAAGAGACAAATGGGGTCTCGAATCTTGGCTGCATGTCCAATGATTGGACGGATTATCTCACTATTCGTGCGGTTGGGGTCAAATCCAGATGTGCTCCACCCCCGGATTACATCTCGGTTCATTGGTGGCCTCCGGATATTAATTGGATGAAGGTTAACACCGATGGGTCGGCGACGGGGGCGCCGGGATTAATCGCTGCTGGAGGTGTTTTCCGTGACCATACGACTGCGGTTTGCGGGTGCCTTCACATTAAGGGAGGCTCTGGTTTTGCTCTGGAAGCCGAGCTGTTGGCGGTGGTCACGGCGATTGCCATCGCTCGCTGTCGCGGTTGGAATCGCCTTCGGTTGGAGGCTGATTCCACCTATGTGGTGGATCTGCTCAGGCGTCGTTCTTTGGACGTGCCTTGGAGATTTATGGCATGCTGGAAAGAGACGCTTAAGCGTCTCACGGAGATGGAGTTGCGAATTTCACATATCTACCGGGAGGGGAACGCGGCTGCTGATCTTATGGCGCATTCGTCCAGGACGGAAGGTTGGTGGCCTGGGGTTATTGATGACATACAAGAGGCTGTGACGATGGACATGGCTACGCACAGTCACTGGCGCCGTGTTTAGTTGGTGGGTACGGTGTCAGGGTGGATGGGTCTGCTGGGCGCGCTGTTACGGGTCTGGGAAGGCTGGTCTAGCACACGTCGGGGAGGCGTTGGCTGGTGTTGGAGGGTTTGGAGTTGCTGCGGTGGTTCTGGCTTTTCCTCGAACACATGGTGGTCAGGTTGGTCTTGCAGGCGGTTCTTGGTTTTGGGGGGAGATCTGTTATCCGACGGAAGGGTTCCTTGCTTGCGCTGTGTCGGGGGTTTTTGGAGAGCTACGGCAACGGCGTATAACCGGCCGGTTAGCTCTCCTTTGTGCTTTGTTTTCTTTGTGTTTGTGTTTGTTCTCACGGCGACGGCGTCTAACCGGCCGTGTGGTTTTTTGTTTGTTTTTTGCGTTGGTGGAGAGCCGGGATTGTTTGGGGACGATGGTTCGACCGGAGTTCCGGAAACTTTCCCTTCCGCTCTCCCCTTCTTTTGTGTTCGTTTTTAGACGGGTACTCTTTTTCCTTTTCTCGGTTTTTCCCTTTGGGGTTTTTCGAGAAAAGGTTTTAATGAGGCTCGGCCCTTAGTCAGCGTTCTTGTGCTTTCAAGGGTTGTTTTAGGGTTTTCTTTCTTTTTATAAAATCGCAGTTTATATTGAATTATTAATTTGTGTACACTGTGAAGGTTTTGATGATATTTTTTTATAATATATAGATCAACATCACAAAAATTAAATAATATGTAATGTCTATAAATAATACTTTTTAAGAGTTCAACCTTGTTTAAAATTGTAGTGAAACTAGAATAATTATTATTCATTGAATATAATTCACTGAAACAATCAGAGCAACATCATATTAATATTTCTCATAAAAAGCTTTTGAAAATTATATTAACGAAATGATATACTCCATCCGTCCACAAAAAGTGTGTGGTGGAGTGGAAGACACAGATTTTAATAAAATAGTTGGGAGATGTGATTTTAGTATTGAAGGGTAGTATTGGGTCCACCAAATTGTAAAAGTAAATGGTGGGTATTTTGTAAATATTGAGTGTGAATGAGGTTTAAAGTATAAAGAGGGTTTCAAAAAAAAGAAAACACACAATCTTTGTGGACGGAAAGAGTAGTAATTAAGAGATATCAAGTGTAGAATAAAAATATCATCCACTCATTTCTTAGTACTCCCAAATCTCATATTTTGCAGGGCTTATTCCCTCTGAGTTTGGCCAACTTTACCATTTGGAGACATTAGTACTACAATGGAACAACTTCAGTGGTTCGATTCCACATAATCTCTTCAACATTTCAACTCTTCAGATTCTTTCACTTAACGACAATGCTCTGTCAGGGGTTCTTCCAACCCATTTATGCCATGCCTCTCCCTTTCTTGAACAACTTTATCTTAGCTGAAATTCCATGAGTGGAGCAATACCCAACTCTATCTCTAACTGTTCTCAACTCACATTTCTCGCACTTGATAATAACAAATTCAGTGGCTATATACCCACTAATCTCGGAAACCTAAGATTTCTCTAACGTCTTCAACTGCACCACAACAATCTTACCCAGGCACCATCTTCTTCCTTCATTACTTCATTAACAAATTGCAACTTTCTAACTTCTTTGGCATGTTATGATAATCCTATATACGGCGTCATTCCAGCTTCTGTCGGGAACTTATCTTCCTCGCTTGAAAGTTTCTATGCCTGCAACTGCAAATTCAGTGGAAGCATTCCTGTTGAAATAGCCAATTTAAGCAATTTGATGACATTGGATATACATGGCAATAAGTTATCTGGTAATATTCCACTTACTATCAAACATCTGCATGAGCTTCAAGGATTATATCTGTCTGATAACATGCTGGGAGGCTCGATTCCACAGGCTATATGTGATTTATTCAGCCTGAATACTTTATATATTAGTCGGAATCAATTTTCAGGTCCGATTCCTAAATGTTTGGGAAATGTCTCTTCTTTAAGACATCTTTTTCTGGAATCCAACATGTTGAATTCAAGCATACCATCAAGCTTATGGGGCCTAAAAGATTTGATCAATCTAGACTTGTCCTCAAATTCATTAAATGGGTCACTACCTCTAGAGATGAGTAACTTGGGAGTAGCGATCTATATAAATCTAGCGTGGAATCAATTGTTAGGATCAATTCCGAGCACTATCGGGAAGTTGCAGAATTTGGTTGATCTATCTTTGGCAAGTAATAGATTAGAAGGTTATATTCCTATGTCTGTAGGAAGCATGATCAATTTGGCAACTCTTGACTTGTCCTACAACAACCTCTCTTCTTCAATTCCAAAGTCTTTAGAAGCACTTCAACACCTCGACTACTTTAATGTCTCTTTCAACAGTTAAGTGGAGAAATTCCTAATGGAGGTTCTTTTAGAAACTTCACTATGAATTCTTTTATAGGTAATGAGGCATTATGTGGAATCCCCAAGTTCCATGTCCAAATTTGCCCTGCAGTTTCTAATCACAGATCAAAGAGGAAGAAGGTAGAACAAGCTTCATTTATTGTTTTCGAGGTTGTGGCTTTTATCTCAATTGTTTCTTTGGCCTTTATAATTGTCAAAAACAAAAGGAAAGATAAGACAACTAGAGAAGTTGACGAGTTGATATTCATTGTGCCGGAAAGAATCTGTTATTATGAACTGCTGCAAGCAACACAAAATTTTGATGAAAGCAATTTACTTGGCACTGGGAGTTCTTGCTCTGTTTATAAAGGAATTATAAACAATGGGAAGGATATCGCTGTGAAGGTGTTTAATATGCAGTTAGAAGGTCTTTTAAGAAGATTTGATGTCGAATGCGAGATACTACGTAGTATTCGACATAGGAATCTGACCGGTGTCATAAGTAGTTGCTCCAATGAAGAATTCAAGGCATTAGTACTTGAATATATGCCAAAGGGAAACCTTGAAAAATGGCTATATTCTCACAACTATTGTTTGAATGTGATGGAAAGATTAAATATAATGATTGATGTTGCATCAGCTATGGAGTATCTTCACCATGGTTCTTCAACGCCCATTGTCCATAGTGACTTGAAGCCTAGTAATGTGCTGTTAGATGAAGACATGGTTGCCCATGTAAGCGATTTTGGGATAGCAAAGTTGTTATGTGATGGAGATAGCTTTGTGTTAACCAACACACTAGCAACATTGGGTTACATCGCTCCAGGTGAAGTTTCTCTACATATATTGATTGCACTTCATTTGATCAATCAATTAAAAAATGTCTTCCCCTACTACATATTATGCATCACATTTTTTGTTGCTGCAGAATATGGTTTGGAAGGGCTAGTTTCAACGAGGTGTGATGTGTATAGCTATGGAGTGATGCTGATTGAAACTTTCACTAGAAAAAGGCCTAGTGATGATATGTTTTATGGAGATCTGAGCTTGAGGAGTTGGGTACAACACTCACTTGCAGAGATGCCAGATGAAGTGATAGATGCCAACTTAGTAATGAATTTGGGGGAAGAACAGATTGACAAGAATATGCAGTGTGTATCATCCATACTTGAACTGGCTTTGAAATGCTCCGCAAACTCTGCCGGGGATAGAATCAATATGAAAGAAGCACACACGGAGTAGCAGAAAATCAAACGTCGATTTTCCCAATGAGATTGAAGTTAGCTATTTTCAAAGTTCTATGTTTTTTATAAGATAATATTGTTCTATTATCACTTTAGTAAGAAATTTGTTATGTAGTATTTTTAGTTTGGCAAGAAAATTGAGTGTGATATGAACTGAAACATTTACTCAAAGATTGGCATCCAAGTGCACACGTTTCTACCTGCACATTGATTAAGCATTTTCTCGAACACCATGAACTCACTCTTTGATTAGGAAGAATGCATCGTTTTTATACCACCTCCCCGCAATCTATTTCTTCACTTTCATCAACCAAATACTAAATGCTAAGATATATCTACCTTGTTTTTGTGGAACTAGCTTCAGCAAATTCGTGTAAAGTAATAAATGATTCACCTTGGAATTAGTTAATATATATCTATACCTATTATATATAAAAGAGCCTTGTTTTACAAAATTTGGATTACTTATTATGTCCCTATTTTTGAACCTACTAACAGTAAGAACGTGCGATGCACGTTCGACACCCGTGATTATATACTATGTAAATAAAAGGGGAAATAGCACGAAAATCCTTATAGTTTCGCGAAATTATAATGGGTGAAATAGAATATTACTTTGTGTTTGATTTAGATATTGGAATGGGTGAAATGGGAGAATCGAAGACAAAATGGGTGATGGAGTTTACGGCAAAATGGGAGAAGTAAGAGTTCCATTATAAACAAAATGTTTGATTTTGATATTGATATGGATATTTGATTTTGACGGCTAAAAATTGTTCATTCGAAAGAATTAGGTTTTATTTTTTCAGTAGCTGTGAAATGGGAGAAAGAGAGAATTGTGTTTTTAATTGTGTCAATATTTATAAAACGCACGTTTTATTCTTATTCGGCAATTTAATCTTACTCAACAATTTATTACGTGGCAAAATAATCCACATAAGCTCCAACTCAACAATCCGGCGATCGGAAAAAAATTGAGGGGATAAAATTGTAAAAATTGAAAAGCTTATGATTTAATTCGCCACTGTAATGACCCGACTTTTAATTGAGGATTTAAAATCTTCTAATGACTGATTAAGGATTTATTATGATAATTAGGGTTCGGCATCCATTAATAAAATACGAACTTATATGAATTTGATGATTTATATACGTGATGATTTATTTTTATTTTTATTTCCAGTGGACGATGCACTCAAAATATATTTTGAGTCCATTAATTTATTAATGAGGATTTAACATTGAAGTGTTAAATATGAATTTTTATTAATTACTAAAGTTGATCCATGTGGTTAGTTAATTTATTAAATTGACAAGCCCAAATGGATTTTATACTTCAAATAAGAATTAGTCTTGTATGTGTCAATGTATTTAAATGAGTTTGGAACCATATGATTAATGTATTAATCTCTTAGATATTTTGATGATTAAGTTGGAACCATACTAAGCATGCTGAAGAAATTCCCCAGTCATACTACGCATGCTGAAGAAATTCCCCAGTCATACTCAGCATGCTGAAGAATTTCAGTCATACTAAGCATGCTGAAAAAGAATTTCATGTTCATACCAATCAAGCTGAATTTCCACGATCCTCATTCTTCTTTAAAGCCAATCCCACGCCTTCACCATCTTCACCATTTTCAACTACTGCAGCCCATTTTCAACAGCAAGATTTACGGTAATAATGAAAGGAAATTTCTCCCTCTTTCAATTTTCTTCACTGCAGATTTCTAACTTATGCTATACACATAATTATGCAGAGACAAAAATCCACCTATTCAAGGTATCATCACCCTTTCGTTGTCAATTTTTAGAGAACCACCAAGGGAATTCATACACGACTGTTTTGATATTTCACAACATGTTTACATATGCACATATGAACTAAAACTTTTTAATTGAGTGTTTAAATTGCAAGAAAAGAAATTCAGATTTGATTAAGCAATTACAGTTTGAGAATGATATGTGCTAAGAAATCCTATGCTATTTTGTGAACTGAATGTGAGGCTTGACCCTGCTGTGTGTGTGTGAGTCGAGATCAGAGGGAGGCGGCAGCCGCTGTGGCTCGTCGCCGGCGACGGAGCGGCGGCGGTGAACCTGCCGTGGTTCCGTTCTGCCAAAGGGAAAAAGAAGAGAGGGATTTCAGATTTTAATTTTTTTTAAAAAAAGGGGAAAAAGATGAGGAAAAAGAAAAAGAAAATGAGAATAGGGAGATCCGGGGGCTTACCTTTGTGAGACGGTGCTCGGCTCCTCACAGCGAATCCGACGACGAACGGCGGCGATGGAGGACGAAGAGACGGCGGCCTGGCTTGGACTCCGGCAGAGAGGGCGCATGCCCTGTTCCGATCTAGAGATCTAGAAACCGAGAGAGAGAATCAGGGCGGGCAGGCGGCGGCCGTGCTCTTCCACGGCCAGGCGATGGCCGTGAACACCCAAGGCGGCGGCGTGCGGCTGACTTCCTGCGAGACAGAGTGAGAGAGGTAGAGAAAGGAGGCTGAAAGAGAGAGAGAGAAAAGCAAGGGAAGAGAGGGCCAGAGGGAAAGAAGGAAGAGATGAGAGAGGGGAAGGGAGGCGCGCAGAGGTAGAGCAGAGAGAGAGCCGGGAGAGAGCCGAGAGTTAGAGAGAGAGAAGCTTGTGTGTGTTGGTGTGTTATGTGTGTGTTATATTTTAGGATTAGGCTTTATTTTTTTAATTGGGCTTAAACCTCTAATGGCTGGGCCGAAAATTTTAAAGAAAAGAGAAGGAATGGGCCGAATTTTGCATTAAATCAGTAGGCCGAATTTTAAATGCTGGACACTTTATTTTAATTTCTGTTGGGCTCATTTTGCCTTTAAATCCTGATGGGTGTTTATTTAATTGTTTGGGCCTTATTCAAAGAAAAACATGATAGACTTAATTTATCTAATTAATTTGGGCTTATATCTATTTAAATTATTTGAGCTCTTAATTATTAATTTAAATTGAGCTTGATTAATTTAATTATATATTAACCTTTAAATTAATTATATAAATGTAGTTCTTTTATTTCATGTATTTTTATAAGTGGTTTTAAAATAAAATATTTTGAGTTAAACTCTTATTTGATGAATTCCTTTCAAAAGGCTTATTAATATAGTTTATTTGAAAAAGATTAAATTGTTTTAAGTATGAGAAAGCATGATCTATGATGACATAATTTGTTTATGTAATATTATATGATTTGTTATTAAATGACGGAATATTTAACTTGATGGCGTGAGTAGAACGAGTTATGATTGATGCGCATGATGATGTTCAAATAAACGGTTTCGAACCTAAATGTTAGTTATGTGATAGATGTTTTGAGTTTAAGGTTTTGAACGAGACAAGATTAATATGGATGCTAGAACCCTAAAATCATTAAAGGAGATAGTTTAGTTTAGAGACCTATCTTCCTTTCTTACACGACTTTCTTCTCGAACTTATCGATTCTTCGTCAATAAAGGTCCAGGCGGGAAGTGATAGCTAAAAAGGGAAGTAACTCTACGCCCGTTGTGGGAACGAATAAGGTGGGCTTTCTTAAAACACGTATATAGAGATCCCCTGCACACAGGCCTCTTATACGAAATGAAATGATATAACTGTGATATTTCAAATGATGAATGATTATTATGAAATGAAATGTTTATGGAAATGATTAATTGATGAATGGTTTTTATGAAAGTAAATGAAATGTTTATGAAATGATTGTCTGCCAAAAATGTTTATGTTTTATGTATGTATCCTATCTGTGTTGGTTCGCCAACTATAAAGGAAATCGAATTCGGACCCTACGCTAGACGAAGGTTTGCTAGTAAGGGTTAACGTGTACACTCATGGAGACTGTGAGTCGCTTGCGACCGGTCTTGGCGTCCGTGGAAGGAGGCCTCCTTCCCGGCGTGTAAAAGGAACAGATATGGATCATATAGACTGAAAATGGGATGCGCATCCAACTTTATGAAATGAAAGAAAATATTTAGTAAGCACAGGTCCTTCAAGTAAAACCCTGTGTGTTACTGTTGGCAGTACAATAAATGATATAAAATGTTATGTTTCCGGCATATGTTCACTGAGTATTATTACTCAGCCCTGCATGTTGTTTTCCCTAATGTGCAGGTTGAGCGGGTGATGGAATGGAGTGGAGTTGAGCGGATGTACCTTTTGACATAGAACAATAATGTAACCTTGAGTATACATCTTCATATGTATAACTCACACGTATTTCCGCTGAAAGATACTCTGATTATGTTAATGTTTTATTTTAAGTATGATACTCTTTTGTTGGGTAATCCACTTCAACGGGCCTTCCTGAACGAATGTCTTGTTTTTGCCCAAGTGATCAGTTATGATCTTAGTGTTATATAATAAATGTCTCATTTCGTAAAATGTTTGATTGTTAAGTAAATGCCCCTTTCTTTCCCCGCTTCTTAATCCCCTTCCCGAGTCATAACCCCGGTTAAGCCATCCTTAGGGATTGCGGGCTGTGACAGAGTGGTATCAGAGCAGTTCGTTTGCTCTGGCCCAAGAATTTTCCTTCAAAAGCCAAGTCTAGATCGAGTCATTTGACTTAAATGAATCTTATGACACCGCTCAACGCTCCATTGCATCACGCTCAATCAGGAAAAAGGTAACTGTAGTTTCAATCTTTTAATAGTGTTATGATTTTAAACTGTTGCAAGATCATGATTGTGAAGATATGATATGAATGAATGTAGAATGTTTTACGTTGGTATGATAGATTTGGTGCATACTATGTTGATATGATTAGAAGAATGAATGATACTGAACACGTTTTCAAGGAATGTAGATTGTTATAAGTTTTATGATCACATTTGCAAAAGAACATAGATTGATGGATTTATAGGGTATCCCTATAACCTAGATGCTTGAGAATGACGAATCAGAAAATGACTAAACATCACGAATGTTTTGGTTTCCTTCGGGAGACTGTAATTTCTTTGAAACTCAAAGATAGACTGAAAGGATACGTGCCACGTTGAAAGTAAGTCAACGAAAGGTGGCATGAGACAACTTCAAGATGGACGTTACACCACGAAGGTTTTAAGCATAGTCTCTACGTTCGATAGTTCACACATGACGGAACATCGAATTAACTTTGTTTCATGATGAGTTATAGAAAGAATATGGTTGGACTGTTACATTACTATGTTGTAATATATCTACTTATGGAAGAATGTTGAACGTTCAGAATATAAGTCTAAGAGATAGGACCCTATGCTTCAGCTATTAGCTTACTGTTACGAACTTAAGTTTTGTTATGTAAGTATGATGAGAATTTAGAAGACCATAATTACCAAGTCCGGGATGATGTTTCCCGTGTAACTGGGAAGTGATTATGTTGGACCTGGCCAGTCCACATGATCCAAATCTCAGTAGACGTCTTTTGGGTTTATAAACCCTGTATTTCAACTTCAGTTTAAAAATCAGATGGGTTCCCACTCGAGGTCATTTTGTTCGACCTGGTAGTTACTCCTTTCTACCCTCTGGTTATTTATTTGAGTCTCTTGAACAAATTTTCTGCAACACTTTATATCATTCGAGATTTGAGCCTTTGCAACTTTTGAGTTGTTCTAGTAGATTCTTTTGAGGTATACGACTAAGAAGTGTTAGTATATTGACTTAGTAAGTCACCCAAACTATAGCATGGTTAATTGACTTTCAGTTGTGTCTAAATTAGTTGAGATTAGTATTTCTCCTCTGATTATTATCGACCACTCCTTTTGTTAACAATTTATAGTACAAACCGTAAGGTTTGAGAATAAGGACTTGAGTTATTTTGTCTATGCTGATTTCACGATGGAATCATGGAAAAAATGTTACACATGTGATATGAGAAAAAGGAATGTATTGATGATCGTTTTTTTTTTTTTTTTTTTTGAAAAATAGAATGTCTGGTAGATGAGAAGCTAGAAACGAGATGGGGACAAAAATGAACCATTACGAAAGATGGATGAACTTTTTCTCGAGTAAAGCTTGTTATAGCTATGAAACCAAGAATCCAGTTGAGGGTAAACTCTAGATTAAGACGATGAAGAGAACCTTTGATTTTTTTGTACCGCACAAAAAAACGACTTCATGTGTTGCGTTCCAGTTGACTAGATCTACAGATTTTGGTGGGAGGCCAAAAGAAAAGCAATGACTCAAGAATGTTAGCAAACTTGTCTTAGTAAGACTATAAGACGGACACATATTACATATATATATATATATATTTTTTATATATCTGCGATAGGAGGAGAGAAACGAAAAATGTTCAATCTAAAGCAAAACAGGATATCTATGACCTAGTATGACCACATTTGTTGTGGCATGTCCGTTATACCCCACAATAGGTGGACATCAATGAAAAGATCCCGAAGAAGTTTCGCCCTGGCCTAAAGTATGAGATAAGAATGGCACTCGCCAACCACGATGAGTTTACGTACTTTGAATTGCTCAGCAAAACTCTAGACGCTAAGGTAGTTATGCCCGGGGATCACCCGTCACAAATACAAACTGAACAAAGCGATCAAGACATGAAAAACTTTTCACCCATAGAAGGAACGACGATAGTGACACGTAGTTATATGAACCTGTAATTGAATGTAGGATCACTTAAGGTGGTAGCGAATAACTTGATGTTATACCAATATGGAACGTAGATGTAACCCTAAGAATGGACTGGTTAGCTGAGAACTATATGCTATGATTTATGCAATGAATGGGAAATCTCCTTCAAACCTCCAGGAATAGACGCTTTAAGTTTTCACGAGATTAGTATAAGGAGCGGATACCAGTTATTTCATACATACAAGCCATAAAGGTGATAAATAAGAAACATTACCAAGCTTTCCTTGTATACCTAAACGGAGGAGCTAGAACTGAAAGGATAGTTGAGGACATAGAAGTTATACGTGAGTTCCATTATGATTATCCGGAAAACTTACCAAGACTGCCACCCAATAGACAAGTAGAATTTACCATCGACCTAGTACCAAGATCGACATGTGTATCAAAAGCATCGAACAAGATGACTCCAAAGGAAACGGAGAACCTAAAGATCCAGTTGCAGAAACTACTAGACCTAAGTTAGATCATGTCTAGTGCATTCCCATCGGGAGCGCATATTTGTATGTTATGAAGAAATATAGCACTTTAAAAAGGCACACAGACAATAGAGCGTGGAACAAATTAATACTCAAGAATGAATATCCTTTACTGAGGGTAGATGAATTATTTGACCAACTCAAAAGTGCAAATGTGTTTTCCAAGATCGATTGAGGATCGGATGTCATCACCCAAGACAACTTTTAGAACGGGTTATGACCACTACAAGTTTGTATTTGTGCCATTCAGGCTAACAAATGCCCAGATATATTCATGGGCATCATTGATAGAGTATTCTACCTTCACCTGGATAAGTTCGTCTTAGTGACTCCAAGAATGAAGATGAACATAAGGAACATTTAGGGACCATGTACACAAGTACTATTGGGTGAACGAATTTATGCAAAATCAGTAGGTGTGAGTTTTGCTCAAGGAAGTGGCATTTTCTGGAACATATTGAATGATTTGAGTTTATATTTATTAAATATTGCACGTATAATTTACTTAGATTAATTTGAACACCAAGGTTCAAATTTGATGAAGGCCGTGAGTCATAAGGCCAGAGACGAGCGATGCTCAATTTTAATTGAGTTATTTTGAGCATGCCAATGTGTTTAGAATAATTAAAAATATTTGTATTTAAATTTTTGGAATTTATTTCCATTAAATACAAATTTTCTAAACTATTCGATGATTTATTAAGTTGAGATATGTGGAGTATGTGAAGTCATGTAAGTGAACTAGCAATGCATATGAGTTAATGCTATGTTAGTAAGACTATATGAATTATTTGAGTATTTATGAGATGAGCATGATTAGTAAGTTATTGAGTTTTTTTTTGAATTGCATGAGAAATGCATATAAAATGGCTAAGTATGAGAAATTAGCATGGATTAGATATATTATTTTAAATGAGATAAATAAATTAGAGAAGCATGATAATTAATTATAGTTGGAATTTAGTATTTAATTACAAAGTCCGAGATTTAATCGAGAACTATGAGCATGATAAATGGTTAAGATATAATTTATTATTTTGAGTTTGATATCGATTATATGTCTAAATGGAGTGAGTGTGAGAGTTATGAATAACGCACATAAATGTTGGTATCTGACACTCGAACAATTGGTGTCGAGTATAAATGATAGTTTACTGATAAAGAGTTTTGATGATTTTGAATTGTAGTGCTAGAGATTCTAAAACCTGATAAGGAATTTGTAGTAGCTGATGAGACAAAGAGGATGGGTTGAACCCGTAAAGGATTATGATTTTGGTATTAACCATCACATGGACAAGACCAATGTAGTAGATGATACAGTGAGCCAGAAGGCCTCGTCTAAGATATGATAAGATGATGATAGAAGTGATTAAACCACCCAGCTTGAGGAAAATGGTGGTAGGAGCACGAAGGAAGGATGAAAAGTTACGAGTAAGAATAAGGATAAGAAGTTTCAAGAATTACAACGACGAATCAGATAATGTTATCTTCTTTGAAGGGAAGATATGCATCTCCATGACAATGAACTTAAGAATAAGATAAAGCCATGGCACCCATATACTGTCACCAGGAAGTACTAAGATGTATTAAGATCTAGAAAAATTCTAGTTAGGAGGAATGAAACGAGATGAAACCTCATTTGTTGAAATATGCCTTGCGTGCTAGCAAGTGAAGGTTTTACAACATACCATATCGTTACTTTGAGTCTTCGAGCTCATAAAGTCAAGCTTAATGTCGTGTTTGGGACAAACCGAGCCCTTAACGAACCAATGAATTTCGTTGTCGTGATGGATTTTTCGAATCCATCAGACTTAAGCAAAGGTTGTCACGAAAGGGGGCAGTCAATGCCCACATGACTCGAGATTCCTTCGATGAATGAATAAAAGTTTAAAACAACGTTTTAAGCTGACTGCCTACATGCTCGAAATGGTTGGTCTCCTTACAAACTGTTTAAGTTGCCTTAGGAATGCTTTAGAGATATTAGTCGTTATAATTCCGCTTCAACGACATAGAAATTTCTAATAAAGTATGTTGAGGACGACCGAGCTAAACCGGGGTGCAAGCTGAGAACATGTTTTTGCCACTCATTGTGAGACATATAATACCAGTTATCAATCGACTATCGATAGGTTGGCAAATGAGGCGTTATACCTGAGGAAATATAGATCACCACTTTGTTGGGATGAAATGGCTAGATGATTGAAATCATCCGTCAAAATTTGATAGGAATAAAAGAGGGCCATGATTGACAGAGTCATATGTTGACAAATGACGAATTGACCTATGATGTGAACGTGGAAAGATAATTTCCATAAAAGTTTCTCCATCAAGAGAAATCATTGGATTCAATGTGAAGGGTAAACATAAACCCCGTTTTATAGGCTCCTAGGAGATTGTAATAACTTACTGGTTGGCGTTAGCACTAAGCTTTGAGAATGTGCATAATGTATCCCATGTGTCGCGAATAAAGAAGCATGTTTACGATTCAAAGCATATGATCCATAAGAACAACATTGTTATTAGTCAATATTTGAGTTACGAAGGAAGATCCAAATCTATCTTAGATCGGGAAGTTCAGGTACTAAGGACTAAGTCGATACCGATAGTAAGGGACCTATGAATATATCATGGTCAAGAATAGACTACGGTCTAACAGGAAAGTGAAGTACTCAGAGTTGTTTTCTGCGGTACAAATTTCGGGACGAAATTTCTTTTAAGGGGGATAGTATGTAATGACCCGACTTTTAATTGAGGATTTAAAATCTTCTAATGACTGATTAAGGATTTATTATGATAATTAGGGTTCGACATCCATTAATAAAATACGAACTTATATGAATTTGATGATTTATATACGTGATGATTTATTTTTATTTTTATTTCCAGTGGACGATGCACTCAAAATATATTTTGAGTCCATTAATTTATTAATGAGGATTTAACATTGAAGTGTTAAATATGAATTTTTATTAATTACTAAAGTTGATCCATGTGGTTAGTTAATTTATTAAATTGACAAGCCCAAATGGATTTTATACTTCAAATAAGAATTAGTCTTGTATGTGTCAATGTATTTAAATGAGTTTGGAACCATATGATTAATGTATTAATCTCTTAGATATTTTGATGATTAAGTTGGAACCATACTAAGCATGCTGAAGAAATTCCCCAGTCATACTACGCATGCTGAAGAAATTCCCCAGTCATACTCAGCATGCTGAAGAATTTCAGTCATACTAAGCATGCTGAAAAAGAATTTCATGTTCATACCAATCAAGCTGAATTTCCACGATCCTCATTCTTCTTTAAAGCCAATCCCACGCCTTCACCATCTTCACCATTTTCAACTACTGCAGCCCATTTTCAACGGCAAGATTTACGGTAATAATGAAAGGAAATTTCTCCCTCTTTCAATTTTCTTCACTGCAGATTTCTAACTTATGCTATACACATAATTATGCAGAGACAAAAATCCACCTATTCAAGGTATCATCACCCTTTCGTTGTCAATTTTTAGAGAACCACCAAGGGAATTCATACACGACTGTTTTGATATTTCACAACATGTTTACATATGCACATATGAACTAAAACTTTTTAATTGAGTGTTTAAATTGCAAGAAAAGAAATTCAGATTTGATTAAGCAATTACAGTTTGAGAATGATATGTGCTAAGAAATCCTATGCTATTTTGTGAACTGAATGTGAGGCTTGACCCTGCTGTGTGTGTGTGAGTCGAGATCAGAGGGAGGCGGCAGCCGCTGTGGCTCGTCGCCGGCGACGGAGCGGCGGCGGTGAACCTGCCGTGGTTCCGTTCTGCCAAAGGGAAAAAGAAGAGAGGGATTTCAGATTTTAATTTTTTTTAAAAAAAGGGGAAAAAGATGAGGAAAAAGAAAAAGAAAATGAGAATAGGGAGATCCGGGGGCTTACCTTTGTGAGACGGTGCTCGGCTCCTCACAGCGAATCCGACGATGAACGGCGGCGATGGAGGACGAAGAGACGGTGGCCTGGCTTGGACTCCGGCAGAGAGGGCGCATGCCCTGTTCCGATCTAGAGATCTAGAAACCGAGAGAGAGAATCAAGGCGGGCAGGCGGCGGCCGTGCTCTTCCACGGCCAGGCGATGGCCGTGAACACCCAAGGCGGCGGCGTGCGGCTGACTTCCGGCGAGACAGAGTGGGAGAGGTAGAGAAAGGAGGCTGAAAGAGAGAGAGAGAAAAGCAAGGGAAGAGAGGGCCAGAGGGAAAGAAGGAAGAGATGAGAGAGGGGAAGGGAGGCGCTCGGCGAGGCGGCGCCGCACTCGACCGAGCAGAGGTAGAGCAGAGAGAGAGCCGGGAGAGAGCCGAGAGTTAGAGAGAGAGAAGCTTGTGTGTGTTGGTGTGTTATGTGTGTGTTATATTTTAGGATTAGGCTTTATTTTTTTAATTGGGCTTAAACCTCTAATGGCTGGGCCGAAAATTTTAAAGAAAAGAGAAGGAATGGGCCGAATTTTGCATTAAATCAGTAGGCCGAATTTTAAATGCTGGACACTTTATTTTAATTTCTGTTGGGCTCATTTTGCCTTTAAATCCTGATGGGTGTTTATTTAATTGTTTGGGCCTTATTCAAAGAAAAACATGATAGACTTAATTTATCTAATTAATTTGGGCTTATATCTATTTAAATTATTTGAGCTCTTAATTATTAATTTAAATTGAGCTTGATTAATTTAATTATATATTAACCTTTAAATTAATTATATAAATGTAGTTCTTTTATTTCATGTATTTTTATAAGTGGTTTTAAAATAAAATATTTTGAGTTAAACTCTTATTTGATGAATTCCTTTCAAAAGGCTTATTAATATAGTTTATTTGAAAAAGATTAAATTGTTTTAAGTATGAGAAAGCATGATCTATGATGACATAATTTGTTTATGTAATATTATATGATTTGTTATTAAATGACGGAATATTTAACTTGATGGCGTGAGTAGAACGAGTTATGATTGATGCGCATGATGATGTTCAAATAAACGGTTTCGAACCTAAATGTTAGTTATGTGATAGATGTTTTGAGTTTAAGGTTTTGAACGAGACAAGATTAATATGGATGCTAGAACCCTAAAATCATTAAAGGAGATAGTTTAGTTTAGAGACCTATCTTCCTTTCTTACACGACTTTCTTCTCGAACTTATCGATTCTTCGTCAATAAAGGTCCAGGCGGGAAGTGATAGCTAAAAAGGGAAGTAACTCTACGCCCGTTGTGGGAACGAATAAGGTGGGCTTTCTTAAAACACGTATATAGAGATCCCCTGCACACAGGCCTCTTATACGAAATGAAATGATATAACTGTGATATTTCAAATGATGAATGATTATTATGAAATGAAATGTTTATGGAAATTAATTGATGAATGGTTTTTATGAAAGTAAATGAAATGTTTATGAAATGATTGTCTGCCAAAAATGTTTATGTTTTATGTATGTATCCTATCTGTGTTGGTTCGCCAACTATAAAGGAAATCGAATTCGGACCCTACGCTAGACGAAGGTTTGCTAGTAAGGGTTAACGTGTACACTCATGGAGACTGTGAGTCGCTTGCGACCGGTCTTGGCATCCGTGGAAGGAGGCCTCCTTCCCGGCGTGTAAAAGGAACAGATATGGATCATATAGACTGAAAATGGGATGCGCATCCAACTTTATGAAATGAAAGAAAATATTTAGTAAGCACAGGTCCTTCAAGTAAAACCCTGTGTGTTACTGTTGGCAGTACAATAAATGATATAAAATGTTATGTTTCCGGCATATGTTCACTGAGTATTATTACTCAGCCCTGCATGTTGTTTTCCCTAATGTGCAGGTTGAGCGGGGTGATGGAATGGAGTGGAGTTGAGCGGATGTACCTTTTGACATAGAACAATAATGTAACCTTGAGTATACATCTTCATATGTATAACTCACACGTATTTCCGCTGAAAGATACTCTGATTATGTTAATGTTTTATTTTAAGTATGATACTCTTTTGTTGGGTAATCCACTTCAACGGGCCTTCCTGAACGAATGTCTTGTTTTTGCCCAAGTGATCAGTTATGATCTTAGTGTTATATAATAAATGTCTCATTTCGTAAAATGTTTGATTGTTAAGTAAATGCCCCTTTCTTTCCCCGCTTCTTAATCCCCTTCCCGAGTCATAACCCCGGTTAAGCCATCCTTAGGGATTGCGGGCTGTGACAGCCACACTTCAAAAGTCACATTAAAATTGCGAATTCGAAATTGTTCGTGATTTTATTTGCAAAAATCTCATTTAATTAAGACTGTTAGTGTTGCTTCGTCTGGAACAAAATGTTGTGCATAATGTTGGAACAGCACGCACAAAAAACACAGAGTAAACCGCAACGGAAATAAAAATGGAAGACACAAGGAGATACAAAAATTCTTCATGTTATAAAATATATAACTTGAAGACGCCTCATGGCAAAATGACTAAACGGAGAATGAACAACTCACGTTCAATACCTTTACAAGACTCTAGGTATTGAACAAACGACACTCTCACTAAAGAACAAAACTCGGTTCAAGAGTAATACTCCGAAACCTTACAAAATTAAACAACGAGTGTTGACTCTGATGTCATCCCAACATACAGAATCACACTCGTACACAATTGCCCTACATCTCTCTGTAAGCTCTGGGACTGAACTGAGACTTCTCCTTGGTATTTATAGATCTCTCAATCTTGTTCTCCAAGGCTTGAAGTCGTGGGAATGTAGTTGGATAAGTGGCCGTTGATGGTTTGTTGTATAGGCTCCACTTTGTCAACTTCTTTCCTTGAATGTAGGAGCTACTAACCACCTCCTATTTTCTCTCCTTTTATCTCCAGTCTCTCTAGTAATCAGTCGACTCATTTGTCCTCTCTTTGACTCAGTCGAATACCTACAAAACACACGTGAAGAAGGCAAAACAAACCAAAACTTTAGGAAAGTTTTATGGAGTTAAAAATTAACTCCAACAAAGACCTCCTTGCCGCCGATACCAAGAGGCTGAACAACCGTATCAATGTCTTTCTGAGCAGTGTTGGGACTGAACGTCACCGATGATTTATCGAAATTAATCACCTGTCCAGAAGCCATTTAATATTTTGTAAGCACACCGACATTATCAACCGCACGGGCCTCCGTTTTGAAGAACACTAAACTGTCATCAGTAAAAGAAAAGATTAGTGATAGATGGCCCATATTTCGCCATTTTGATACCACTAATATGGCCTTGATTCTCATAGCTTCGCAGCAGTGAAGAGAAACCCTGTGCACAAATGACAAAGATAAATGGGGAGAGAGGGCTGCCTAAGTCCCCGGGATGGAATAAGTGATCCAAAGACCTTTCTGTTAACCACGAAGGAGAATTCCACTGTTGATACACATTACATAACTTGGTCGACAATACGGAGCGGAAAGCACACATCTGTATCATCATAGCGCGAAGAAAGCATCATTCCACCCTATCGTAGGCTTTGCTCATATCAAGCTTAGTTGCTGCATATCCCTCTTGCCCCTTCTTCGAGCTTAGTTGCTGCATATCCCTCTTGCCCCTTCTTCTTATTCCTAATCCAATGCATGCATTCATAAACCAAAATAATATCGTCAGAGATTAATCTTCTCAGGATGAAAGCACTTTAGGACTCATCTACAACAAACGCAGTTCTAAGCTAACATAAATTAGCCCTTTATATTTTTTTTCTCTCTCTCATACCTTTTTGAAGTTTATTTGAATTTTGTGCAAATTGTTACTCAAAGGTCCCTATAATCCACTTTTAAAATGATAGAGTTTAAAATTTTTCAAGGCCACTATTTTAGGGCAATTTGTAAAAATATGTCTAAGCTATTTTGTACTTGCAGAATTGAGTCAATCATTTTAAATTACGGCATTCCATGGGACACATTTGGGTCTAATTCGGTGTTCGTGGGCCACATTGAGCTCAAATATGTCTCATTGACACCAAAATTTAAAATAATCGAAAAAAATTAGCCTATTTTTATAAATCGCCCTAAGATAGTTGCTTAAAATAATTTTAAAATCTAAAAAGTATATTTGATCATATAAAAGATAGAAAACATAACTCTCATAACATTTTTTTTTTTGGCATCCGCACCTGAATCGAGTAATCATATTCATATATGTTCTATAGGATATGACAACCAAATTACATAAACTCTTCATTAAATTATGATTTATTCATAAAACCTATTTGACACATATAAGTCTATTGCCATCGATATTCTAGCTCGTAGTTGAACAACAAGCCACGTTCATTAACAGTCCAGGCACACACTCTGTCCCCACACCTCTTCAAATCTCTGTTGGAATCGAACACATCGAATCGTCCATGCAACTTTCCGAGACTCATATTGCACGTTGCGAAAGTCCTCTTCTCTACGATCCACGGACATACCAAATATTGTTGGCTGTAAGGCTTGATGGTCGTTGTTCCGACCCGGTCGCCGTTGCTCTCGCATTGTGTGACCAACAACGTGTTATTTTGTGAGCCGTTGTAGATCTTAATTCTGTAGTCGTACAAGGAGAGTGAGGAGCCAAAATGGATGAGTGCGTTCGAGAAAATGAAGAGAAGTAGCAACACTTTGAAATGGAAGAAAGCAGCCATTTTTATTTTTTTTACTAGGGTTTACTTTGTAAATGTTGTACTATTTTATATATTGGCCAAAGCGAGCATTTTGTGTGACGATTAATGAAATATGCATTTAATATTATTACCCTATCAATAAATTTGGGCGTGCATGATTATGTGCACTTACCCAAAAATTCAAATGCAATCTGGGCGTGCATGATTATGTGCACCTACGTACCCAAAAATTCAAATTAATGCATTCGCGAGGAAATATATATAATTTTGAAATGTTGAGGAATTACGCATCGATCTCTACATTTTATGTTGTTAAATTATTTTCCCTTTTTGTTAAAAGTAAAGATATATACACTGAGAGGGGATTGAGTGGTTCAATGAGTCCAGATATATATCGCATTAAATAGAAATCATTTTTGGTTCTTAGATTACGAAAATTTACAATAGATTCATCATGATTTTGTTGATTATATATTTGTGGTTCAAGGTTCGAATCCGTAAGCGGCGAAAATTCAATTTTTTTGTTAATTCATAATTTTCTACACTAAATTCATGATATTTCATTGCAATTGATACTTGATAGTGGACTCATTTTATATATCCAATAAATTTAGTTTGTATAATGAACACTCTCTATAGAGAGGATTGACGTACCGCATATATTTTGTGAGCACCTAGCCTATCGGTGGAACCGACCACTGATGTATAATAAAAGCTAGCTTTTATTCCTATTCCTTTTCCTTTTAAGATTTTTTTTTTATTCCGTTCTTCTACCTAGCTCATAAATCAACAATCATCAAATTTACAAATTATATAAGAAAATATCAGCGTCTAATTTATTGTTTTATTAATCTTGTTGAAATAATTAATGTTAATATATAGATAAATATTTTCAATCATTCAAATATACTTCATCTTAATTATATAAGTTTATTTTTCTTTTTTGAATGTTCCAAATAGGCTTGTTAATTCTATGATTGTCGCCAACTTTGATTCATCATTAAAGAATAAATATGAGCATATTAGACAATTTTGTATATTTTTATTTTCAATTATTTTTCTTACGCAAATGCTTATATGTGTGAGACCGGTCGCGTGGAATAGAAGAATACAAAAATAATATTGTGGCGCGCGCAATGGTTTTCTTTCTATACTCTTCAGCAGCTTGAGTTTGAATCCCGCTTTTGGGCTTTATTTTTATTTTTATTTTTTTCTAATTTATCTTTTCACTTTATAAATAAAAATTATAATAATAATTAATAAAGGCTTTGTGCCCCAATGAAAATGGTATTGGTTTATGTACCTCGAGATCTTGGGTTCGACTCCAAATTGAGCTATTTTTATTTATATTTTTTCATTATAACTTGTGATACTTATATAAAATCAAATAATCTAGAAGATTTTACAAAGGGACATTAAGTTGTAAATGTACGAATTTTTGGAATTAATCCAAAAAGGAATTCACATTAGATGCTGCTGATAATTCTATTTACTTGCTAGTTTTACTAATAATTCTAATCACAAGATGTTGAAAAGATTTAAACGGGCAATAATTAAATAATTTTTCAAAGACAAAAAATAAGTTAAAGTTGAAGCTACTAAATTGAAATTCGTTGAAAATAAGTTAAAGTTTTTTTTTTTGAGGGGGAAAATAAGTTAAAGTTGAAGCTACAATAATTAACCATTTACTATTTACTATTTACAATTTTCAATAAATTTTGACTTTTTAATTCTATCCATCACTAGCTTTCAATTTATAACTAAATACAAAACTCCAACCCTAAATCACCACACCTGCAGCATCATACGTGCATACAACATCCTTGTCTTATGCCAAGTTGAGTATATGTGTTCTTTTTAGATTTGTTTTGGATTAAGAAGGTGAAATACAGTAAAATGAAAACTAAATCAGAACAATAATATCGATTAATTAATGTGTGATCCTGTGGTCGTCTCAATCTCAAGTCTTCTTCTTCGTCTTCATAGATTGAAGTGATTGACGGGCTATAGCCTATATGTAAACAATAATAAGTGGACTGTAAGCGAGTAGGGACTTTCACAATACAAGTGAATGAAGCCTTGTAATATTTGTGTATAAATATATATGATTATTATTGCAGTTATTAGGGACTTATCTTAATACCAATCACACACCCCCAATTTGCAGCCATGGAGAAAAAACTTTATTGTGAAAAACAAGATGGTCTGTGGGGAAAATAATGTGATGCGCGTAGGAAAAAAAC
The DNA here is from genome assembly GCF_028751815.1 of Salvia miltiorrhiza. Lineage (NCBI taxonomy): Eukaryota > Viridiplantae > Streptophyta > Magnoliopsida > Lamiales > Lamiaceae > Salvia > Salvia miltiorrhiza. Next base: position 7,684,120 of record NC_080388.1, read on the forward strand.
AAAATATATTTTCAGTTTTTTAAAAAAAATTATGTCCCACGTTAATTAGGATAATGAAAAAAGTCACAATTTCATGTGAATGTGATGACTGTTGTAAGTTAATTGTCTGCATGTGACATTTAACACAAATTGGTACATGCCAAAGACTCGACTCAAATAAAAAACAGAGATGCATTTCACACCCATCAAGACTCTCAAGTCAAGGCAGCCTTTATATATAAATATTTGTCATAACTAATGATTATTGCAGTTATATACTTGAATCACAATTCACGCCCTCCAATTTGTAGCCATGGAGAAAATGTTTGATTGCATTTTTGCATATGCATTCCTAATTAGCATAACCTTCCAAATGCTTTCTTCTGAATCCAAACAACCTATGAGCCTTGCAACTGATCGAACTTCCCTTCTTTCACTCAAACAACACATCACCTCCGATCCTTCTCTTTTACTTTCAACTAATTGGACCAATTCGAGTTCCGTCTGCAGCTGGATTGGCGTCACTTGCAGCTTGCGCCACCAACGAGTAGCTGCCTTGAATCTCTCCAACATGGCTCTCTCCGGCACCATTCCACCACCGCTCGGACACCTCTCCTTCCTCGTCTCCCTCGACCTCACCAGCAACCTTTTCCATGGAGACTTGCCTCAGGAGCTGTCTCTCCTTCGCCGTTTGAAGTTCATATCTTTCCGGCTCAACAACTTCACCGGAGACTTCCCTCCGATGTTCGGTCAGTTACCAAAACTAGAGTACTTGAATTTACGCAACAATAGCTTCATAGGTTTCATCCCAAAATCGCTCTCAAACCTCGCAAACCTACAATTTCTAAGCTTATCTTCCAATTCTCTAAGTGGAGAAATTCCAAAAGAGTTTGGGAGATTTCGAAGTCTACAAACTCTGTCGGTTGCATTCAATCATCTGTCAGGTGCTATACCATCAGCCATATTCAACATATCGACCCTTGTATCTATAGCTTTGTCACACAATTATGAATTGAGTGGAAGTCTTCCAACGGACATGTGCAGTAATCTTCCATCTCTTACTGTGCTTCGTCTTTCTGATAATCGGTTGAGTGGTGCGATTCCCACAAATGTATCCCAATGTTCACGACTAGAGGTTTTGGGCCTCTCTTATAACTCTTTTAGTGGGCAGATACCTCAGAAATCGGATACTTAACATCAGGGACGGAGCCAGGAATTAAGTTCGGGGGGCTGAAATTGTATGGGGGTTCGGGGGCGGTAGTCCCCGAGAAATTTTTTTTGGGCATTCTGTATATTTAAGGTATTTTTTTTTATTAAAATATGAGCATAATACTAATAATAACGAACAATATTTTCATAGATTATATAGTTTCAATATATCACAAAACGTTTTTTGGACATTCCGTATATTTAAGACATTTTTTATTAAAAGGCAAGCATAATAATAATAATAACAAACAACATGTTCATAGATTATATATTTTCTATATATTACAAATTAGTTTCAATACATTATATTTTTTTTAGCATTTCATACATATTAGGCATTTTTTATTAAAAGACATGTATAATAGTAATAATAACAAACAATATTTCATAGATTATATAGTTTTAAATAACAGAATTATCCTTAAATTAAGTATATATGAGAGAATATAATAACCAAATACTCTTTTATAAAACAAAATTATTTTATAATAGGTATAAACATATATCTATATATATTTTAAAATTAAAAAAAAAAAAAAAAAAAACTCAAAATTTGGGAGGGGGATCTAGTCCCCCTGGCTCCGTCCCTGCTTAACATCTCTTCAGGATTTAGCTCTTGGTGGTAACAGTTTGAACGGTATATGAGTTAAATTTCTTATCACATAAATTTGTGTAAATAAGATTTGATTAGTTTCATGACACTTTTTTGGTAGGTATACTACCACTTGAGATTGGCAATCTTCATAGTCTGGTTAATTTTGGTGCTGAAGACAACCAGATTTCAGGCTCAGTTGAAATCAGTATTTTCATGAATATGTCTTCTCTGCAAAACATATATCTATCGCGCAACAAATTCATGGGGAACCTTCCAAGGGATGTCAGGAATATTACAATGCTAACAATGTTGGATCTCTCGAAAAACTACTTGAGAGATAAGACCGAGTAATTTTCATGTTATACGATGCAAGAATTTTTTAGTAAATTAAAACACCACTAAGACAAATTGTACGTATCAATCCTTCTTTTATAAAAAAAAAAAAATAACTATTTTATGTATTTAAACAATTGTCATATTAAATACTATGAGTAAATGTAACAATTAAAATTTTACTAATGAACTTAGAATGATAAAGGAACGTTTATTTATTTTATATATCTTGTAGTGATTTTATTTTATGTTGGGAACCTTGTGGAATATCCTAACCCTTGTTTTGATGATACCAAAATTCATAGGACTTATTTGTAATAGACTAGAATCGTTTTGAACTCAAGTGTTAGAGTTCGTTTCTAGTTTAGTTGCGGTGTCGAAGACTGAAGACTGAAGAACGAAGACTGAAGACTGAAGACTGCAGATACCAACTGAAGTATCAGTTGAAGAATCAGTTGAAGACTGATTATTTAATGCGCGCAATGGACTGATACTAAAGTCAAGTATCAGTTGAACATTCCTCCTAGGACTGATCTTCCAACGTTCAGAGGAATCCACGTACGCACAAGTACAGCCGCATTAAATGCAGAGATCTCAATATCTTATCTCTGCAGAGGTCATTCCTATCTGGTGGTTACTTTTCAGAGATGTCACATCTCCTGTCCATCAAAGAGAGCCGTTTCCACACAGACAAGGAACCTCGAAGATTGAAGCCTCAGCCCAAATTCGAATTGCTCTCCAACGGAAGAAATCTTGAGGACGATTTACGCCAACGGATCTATTCAAGAGTTCTCCTACAAATAACGCTCGAGGATCACTTCAATCTTCACCGATTCAACAACATAAGCTGAAGCTCTGCCGAAATTGCTACTCAGCCTAAAGCTTAACCGCCCAAAGCTTGAATCGAAGAAGAGAATTCCAAAGCCAAAATCAGTCACTGCTGATTACATACATTCTCTTAGACCCTAGGCATATATCTGTTTACCCAGAAGCCAAAGGTCAAACTTGCTTCAAAGAACTTGTTCTTTGTAAGTATAGTTGGCACTCGTTTAAACCTCTCCCCCATAAGAGTGTTTGAGTGATTCGGAGTTCAGGAAGGTACTCTGAACTCTGAGTGAAAAGTCTGAGCACGAGGTGTGCTTAGCAGGGAAATCCTACGCGAGGTGTGTGGGTGCTGAAGAGGGGTTATCTTCAGTTTACGGTTGTGTGCACCAGGCAAGCACACGGGTACGGTTTGCAGTGCACCAGGCAAGCACTTGCGGAGTGGATTGTTGGTCTGATCAACCAGCCGTGGATGTAGGAAAGGGTTTTTCCGAACCACGTAAAAGTCTCTGTGTTATTTACAGCTTTCAGTTTTACATTCATACTTGTGCTATTTCATTTGATAAAACTGAACACTGACTAACAGCAAAGAGAAACCTTAATCCAACAACTTGCTCCACCGAGGCTATTGCGAAACTAAGTTTAATTTCCGCTGCGTATGATATCAATCTGACTGAACTATCCTCTGATAGTAAGGAAGAGCGATATCATCTCTATCTTTGCAAATACGACTGAAGCCCTTATTTGAATCGGTTAAATTCCAGTAACTTAACTGATAACTCATTACTGAAGAGCTTTCAGTATCAGTCGTCAACCCTGTTGGTCAAAACTGATTTCAGTAAAACAGGAGTCTTTGTTTGCGTGTAAAGTTTCGTTTTAATCTCTGACTGAGATCCCTCTGATTGAGGTCAGTAGATAATCATAAAAATAGCCTATAGGTGTATTCCCCCCCTACACCTATTCGAGACCCCCCCGGACCTAACAATTGGTATCAAAGCAGGTTGTTCGCAAGAACTATCTGTCTCTGACTAGATTCTATTTGAACTAGATCCTTTGTCTTAAAGGTCTCGAAAAAGTTTTACTCTTTCTTCTTGTGCTTGCTAACTGCTCTATCTGCTGTTATCTGTACTCTCTTTTTTGATGGAGACTAACCACAGCAGATTATCTTCTCTACCTAAGTTTAGTATTGAAAAATACGACATATGGAAGTTTCGGCTTGAAAGCTTCCTCACCGCCCAACATTGCCGAATGTGGGAAGTTATCACCAGCGGACCGATCACCATCACCGAAACCATCAAAAGGGTTCCTGCTGATCTCCGACAGGATCCTTACGATGAGGTTCAGCCCAAGTCAAAGGCAGACTTCACCACAGAAGAAAGGAAGCAAGATGAGTTAGACAACCTCGCCAAAAGCATCATCTCCGGCACCGTTCCTGACAAGCATGTCATGAAGATCATCAAGTGCGGAACAGCAAAGGAGATGTGGGACATTCTGGAAAGAATGTGCGTAGGTTCTGAGGAAATCAAGGAGAATAAGCTATCCATAGCTTGCCAGAAGTTCGACTCCTTCCTCATGCTCAAGAATGAATCTGTCGAGGAAATGGAACAAAGATTCAATCTCATCTTGAATGAAGTTCAATCCATTTCCAAAGACAAATACACTCAACGAGAAATCAACCTGAAGATTCTTCAAGCACTGCCACGTGGAGAATGGCAGATCTACTCAGTCGCTCATCAGCATAAGCCAGGATTCAGTCAGCTCCCGACAAACAAGCTTTTCTCCGACCTCATGGCAAATGAGTTCGACCTTCTGAGAAATCTTGGTATCAAGAAGGCTGGAGGATCAGACGAAGATGGTCCATCAACCTCAAGAGGAGTTGCACTGAAGGTCTCAACCAGAGAAGGCAAGAAGCAGATCAAGGAGCCAACGGAACTCAACCCAGAGGACGTCTTCAGTCAATATGCTTTGTTGACTGAAAGATTTAACAAGATGGAGTCCAAGTTCCGGAAGTACAGAAGGTTCCACAAGCAGCACTACAAAGGAAAAGAAAGAGAAGGGAACTCCAGACATTCCACAGATCGAAGCGGAGAAAGGAAGTCAGCCGCTTACAACATCAAAGATTTGGAATGCTTTGGATGTAGAAAGAAAGGGCACTTTCGACATGAATGCCCTGATCTGACTCCAGCTGAGCGCAGGGAACTGAAAGCTAAGAAAGATCGTAGCTTTTCGAAGAAGAAAGCGATGGTTGCTGACGATGCTGACTCTTCCAAAGACACATCAGAATCATCCGACTTCGACAGTTTCAGCTCAGATGATGAGAGCCGAGCCTTGATGGCCAATTAATCAGAAAGCGTGGCTGACAACAGCTACGACAATGGAATGAATGGCCCAGAGGTAAACTCTCACTCAAAAACTCCTTATACTGATAACTTCCTGATGCTTTCAGGAGACCACTCAGAATCTGGAGATAGCTCATCCGATGAAACTGACAAGTTTGATAAGCTCTTGACTGATCACTGTCAGCTGAGGAAAATGTTTGAAGATCTCCTCAAGCAGAATCAGAAAATGGACAAGGAGATCAATGATGAACGAGCTAAGAATCAGACAATCATCTACTTTCCGAATGAAACTTGTCTTGATCAACTAATCATGGAGAACAGTCGACTGGAAGAAGAGCTCAGAATCTCCAACTCAGAATGTGAAATAGCATCTCATGAAATCAAGAGGCTCAATCACAAACTGGAAGAAACAGTCAAGAACTGCATGATGCAGTCTCCCATGATGAGCAACTTTCCATCGAAAGGCCTGGTCAACAGCATCGGAGGAAAGGTTGCAGCTGCCAAAGGAAAGGATATCATGATCATCTCAAAGGACGATCCTTCTGAAATCACAACCTCAGAAGAATCAAGAGATCATGATATGGATGAAGTTCGCAAGCGCAGACTGATGGCTAGATCAAATGTTCCACCTCCACGAAGCTACAGACGAGCTAAGGAGGCCCCCAACCAGATCATTCTATTGAAAAGGCTGGAAAGCAGATTTCAGTCAAAGATCCGGGAAGGAACATCAGGAGTCAAGAAGAATCTTCCTCACCAATCCAGAGGGAAGAAAAGCCACATCAGTCAGAAACTGACATCCACAGTCCAGTTTCAGAAGGAACAACATCCGTGGAGACCAAGCAATGCTGAGTTCAGACGAACCAAGAGCCATCCTCGACAACAAGCTACTGGACATCAGCCAAGTCTCCAAAAGTCTGCAAAGACTCGAGTATCTCAGGGAAGATACTTCGCCAAGCAAAGAAGACCTCAACCACTCATCAGACAGAACTGTTACAAGAGTGAGGCCTTCAAAAGGATTTCTCAACAGAAGAATGCTCATGTGCCACCTGAAGTGCCAACGACATCGATCAGACATTCAACAAAGCGCAAGAGATCAGCCAGACCAATTCTGAAGCAGATATGGGTTCCAAAGGGAACTCGAGCTAACATCGAAGGACCCAAAGCTTGATTGGGTGCCTGAAGCAACTCTTCCTTACAGGTCAATGTCAGGAAACATAAAAAGAAGAAAGAGGCCAAAGCTTCAATCAGAACGTGGTATCTGGACAGTGGCTGTTCGAAGCACATGACGGGCTACAAAGAATATCTATCTCAGTATGTTGAGAAAGCTGGATCCAAAGTTGCATTCGGAGACAACTCAATTGGAGAAACAAAAGGCTACGGTGTGCTCAACATGGGTAACGCCAGTATCAGTAATGTTAGCTTTGTTTCTGGTCTTAAACATAATCTGTTGTCTGTGAGTCAATTTTGTGACAGTGGTTTCACAGTGAAGATCAAGAAGGATGAATTCACTATTAGAAACAATCAAAAGAAGGTGGTTCTGAAAGGATTCAGACAAGGGAGTCTCTACGTCGTTTCTTGGGAAGACAGTCCACCAGAAACGTGCCTCATCAGCAAGAGCAGCTCGGAGCTCAATTGGCTATGGCACAAGAGACTCAACCATCTCAACTTCAAGACGATCAACAAACTTGCTAAACATCAACTGGTAGAAGGCCTTCCTTCTATTGTGTTCCAGAAGAAGCAAGAATGTGAAGCATGCCTCAGAGGAAAGCAGACGCGGATGTCATTCAAGTCAAAGTCAGGACACTCCTCTGAAAGGATTCTGCATCTACTTCACATGGATCTGTTTGGCCCGATCACTCCAAGAAGCTACAACGGTAGGAAGTACACCTTAGTAGTTGTGGATGATTATTCACTATATACTTGGGTTATCTTTCTCTTCAAGAAGAAAGAGACACTGGAGGAACTGCCAAAGCTGCTGAGAAGACTGAGCGTTGAAAAGGAAGTCAACATCATCAGCATCAGATCAGATCGTGGGACTGAGTTCCTCAATACTGTTATTCGTAAGTATTGTGATGAACAAGGAATCAGTCATCAAACTTCTGCAGCAAGAACTCCACAGCAGAACGGAGTTGCAGAAAGAAGAAACCGGTCTCTAAAGAAAGCAGCAAGGACGATGCTAGCCGAGTCAAAACTCCCCTTGAAGTTTTGGGCCGAAGCAGTCAACAACGCATGCTATACGCAGAATCGCTCCTTCCTCACTCAGAGACATGGAAGAACTTCATACGAGTTATGGAAGAACAGAAAGCCATCGATTGCCTACTTTCATGCTTTCGGTTCTAAGTGTTTCATACACAACAATGATAAGAAGAGGTTAAACACTTTCGATAGCAAGGCTGATCCAGGAGTCTTCCTTGGATACTCTGGAACAGAACGTTCAAGCAAAGTCTATCGAGTGTTCAATACTCAAACTCTTTGTGTTGAAGAAACACCTCATGTGATATTTGATGAGTCTACAGATGGTTTCAGGGAACAAGATGCTGAAAAGTATGTTCAGATCGCTGAAGGTCCCAAAGCTGAAATCCACAACATCGAGCCCTCTACTGTTTTGGTGTGGGGACCTGGCAAAGATGAAGATACTGAAATGCTTCAGTATCAGAAGATCAACCAAAGGTCTGAAGTTCAGACTGGAGCCAATGCAGATGGCATCAGTCAAGGGGGAACTCCAGTTGCTGAAGTTCAAGTTGAACGCGCAGAAACCGCCCCAGCTCAACTCTCCCCTGCTCCAGAAGGTGCTCAACACCCCAGAGCAATTCTGACCGAAGAAGCCCCACCATCTCCTGAAGAGATCAAGAAGTATCGAAGATGGTTTGAACTCCACTCAAAGGAAAACATCATTGGAGAACCATCAGATGGCGTCAAGACTCGGAGATCAATGTGCAACCTCGTCTTCGACATCAACCAGAACTGCATCAATGAAGATAAGAATTTCAGCTGTTTCTTATCAAGTACAGAGCCCAAGGATATTGAAGAAGCTCTGAAGTCTACTCAGTGGGTCATCGCAATGCTAGAAGAACTCAATGAATTCAACCGGAATTCAGTTTGGGAACTTGTGGATCGAACAGACGATGCAAAGGTGATTGGCTTGAAATGGATTTTCAAGAACAAGAAAGACGAAGAAGGAAACGTTGTGAGAAACAAAGCAAGGCTAGTGGCTAAAGGATACAGTCAAGAAGAAGGAATCGACTACGACAAGACGTTCGCCCCAGTTGCCAGATTGGAAGCAGTCAGACTCTTCTTAGCCTTCGCAGCTCACAAAGGTTTCAAGGTACACCAAATGGATGTCAAGTGCGCATTTCTCAATGGAGTGCTCACAGATGAAGTCTATGTAGAACAGCCTCCAGGGTTTGAGGTTGCTGGACCAGAAAAGGTGTACAAGCTGAAGAAAGCGCTCTATGGGTTGAAGCAAGCACCAAGAGCGTGGTATGATACTCTCTCAGAGTATCTGGTTGAACAAGGCTTCAAAAAGGGATCTGTGGACAGAACTTTGTTCACTCTCAAAGAAGGAGAAGATCTCTTGCTTGTTCAAATTTATGTTGATGACATAATTTTCGGATCCAAATTCGAACGCATGTGCAAGAAGTTTGCTGACATCATGACCAACAAGTTTCAAATGTCCATGATGGGAGAAATGAATTTCTTTCTTGGATTGCAAGTCAAGCAGACCAACGAAGGAATACTGATCAGCCAGTCCAAGTATGCCAAGGAACTGATAGCTAAGTTCGGTATTCAGCACATGAAGTCAGTCAAGATCCCAATGAACACAAACTGGAAAGTTGATCCAGGTTCAGAAGGAAGCTCTGTCTCTTCAAAGAAGTACAGAGAAATCATTGGATCTTTGCTGTACTTGACTGCGAGCAGACCAGATATCGCATTTGCAGTCGGGGTATGTGCAAGATATCAATCAGATCCTAAGGAAGCTCATTTGGATGCAGCTAAGCGGATTCTGAGATATCTCAAAGGCACACCCAATTTAGGATTGTGGTATCCAGCAGACGACGACGTCAAGCTCACCGGATATTCAGATTCAGACTTCGGTGGATGCAAGCTTGATCGCAAATCAACCTCCGGAACATGTCAATTCCTAGGCAACAAGCTCATCTCTTGGTTTTCAAAGAAGCAGACTTCAGTCGCTACCTCTACAACTGAAGCTGAATATGTTGCTGCCGGAAGCTGCTGCTCACAAATCCTGTGGTTAGTCCATCAACTAAAGGACTATGGGATCGACAAAAAGAAAGTTCCTATCTATTGCGACAGCTCCAGTGCTATTGCAATCTCCCAGAATCCAGTTCACCACACCAGAGTAAAGCATATCGAAATTTGACATCACTTCATTCGTGATCATGTCGAAAAGAAGAATGTCTTTGTGGAATGGATTCCCACTGCTATTCAGAGAGCGGACCTGCTGACCAAGGCTCTTCCAGAAGAGAGGTTCAATGATCTATGTGCAAAGATCGGCCTCATCAACCCTGAAGAGTGATGCTGTGTTTGAAGATCTTCTCAAACAGTCATACTGACTGGTGGTCAACCAACTGCTGCTTCTACGATCGCCGACGTGGAATGCAATGAGTCCGAATGCTCATCTGAAGAAGAAGTCATCCTGTTGAATCAACCAGGATCACGTGGTATCAACTGACTACGATATTCAGTTGATCAGTAAGTATTTTAAATGCTTACCTTTCAAAATCAGTTATTTCAGTTATGAGTTTTAAGTTTTTAGTTCAAAATCTTTTCTCTAACTGATCAGTTTCTTTCAAAAACTTTAACTGATTATTGGATTTGTTGGAAAATGGAATATCCGAGAAGGACAAGAGTTTTATAAAGTGAAAAACTATTTTGATTGAACTTGTCCTGATCTTTTTGCCAAAAATCCTTCCAACCTTTTTGCCTCTGCAATAAAATTTCTTGAAAAGCTCATTGACATGACAGTATGTAATGATGTCCTTCAACTTTTTAGAAAACACAGTCCCTCGCAGTGACGGTGGATGCGAATTTTCTCTTCAATTGCATTTTAGGCACATTTTTCGAAAAACCTTTCATCTTCTACATGATTCACATCTTGTCTATTTATACCATGTTGTCTTCACGATTTTTCTGCATCAACTAACAACTCTCCACAGCCTTCACTGTGAGAAAAAGTTTCAATTATTTCAAAAGTTGCAGAGAAAAAAATTGTTCCGACTAAAGGAGAAATCTATGACTTCAAAGTCATGGAGTGGAAGAATGACGCTCACATACCTGGTCTTCACCGGACCCTTCCACTGGATCTCAACGTCTCTCCGGCGTCAAAGTTTGCTCTACCCTCACTTGTATCCAGCGAAGCGAGCGTCTTCCATTCTCATGCCTGGCGCCAAGAAGCTTTACCGCTTCTGGAGGAGATATTTCTTATCGCATATATCGTACTCCTCCCTGGCTTGCAACAAACAACGAGACCTCTCTTGTTGTTGGCCGGCATCTTCAGCCGCACCGGGTCTATTCTTCACAGACCCTGGGTCGGCGAATCGACGGTGTTGGTCTTCTCAGCTGCCACCGCTTCGATTCTTCCTTCTCACACGCTTCCCTCTTCTCTCTTTCTTTCCAATTCACCAACCTGATCCTTCTCCTCATAAGGCAGCCCTCTCCTTATTCCAAGGCAGCCTTATTCTATCTTCCGCCTTCTACGTTTTCTTGTCCTCCTCCACTTCTCCGTCTCCCTCCTCTCCTCTCCTCACCCCACAACTGACGTCCTCCTCTTCTGTTTATCCGGACTCACTCTGTTCTCAAATCTTCTCACGAACTTCTGAGACAAGGAGTTGGGTACCGTCTGATCATAGCCTCCATCGTCATCTCTCTTTTTGATGTTGCCAAAAAGGGGGAAAGTTGGAAAAGTCAGAAGTCAGAGAGAAACCTTTTCTTGAGGTTGCTCCTGTCCTCTAACTCTTGACTGATGATGGAACAGCAAAGGATCACCAAAAGTTAGAAGGATGACGTTTCAGAAGAGACCTCAATTCAACGGAACACAAGTGAGAGTGGAACAAGCTTAGGAACATGAAGACACGAAGACAGAAGATGAAGATCAAGAAGTTCAAGGCGCAGCCAAGCAGACTGCTGGAGTCCATGGGTTTTCCCATGATGTTTTTGTTTTTCCTTTTACTCCAATGTAAGTCTTGCTCTGTACCTCGACTGATGGCTTATCAGTCTTTATTAATGAAATGAACTTCTTATTGATCTCAACCTGAAGACAATGACTCTTTGTCCAGGCTCTGATTATGGTTTTTCTGTCTTCTTTTTAGTTCTGTTTTTAGAACTGTTTTCGTTCTTGCTCTAAGTACAAGTTGTTTAGGTTCTATTGTTAAGGGGGAACTGTTTTCACCCCTTGTTTAGAACTTGTATTGTGAGCTCAGTCTTTTTGTTGTCTAGAACTGCTGTGTGGTTTTGGCATCATCAAAAAGGGGGAAATTGTTGGGAACCTTGTGGAATATACTAACCCTTGTTTTGATGATACCAAAATTCATAGGACTTATTTGTAATAGACTAGAATCGTTTTGAACTCAAGTGTTAGAGTTCGTTTCTAGTTTAGTTGCGGTGTCGAAGACTGAAGACTGAAGAACGAAGACTGAAGACTGAAGACTGAAGAACGAAGACTGAAGACTGAAGACTGAAGACTGCAGATACCAACTGAAGTATCAGTTGAAGAATCAGTTGAAGACTGATTATTTAATGCGCGCAATGGACTGATACTAAAGTCAAGTATCAGTTGAACATTCCTCCTAGGACTGATCTTCCAACGTTCAGAGGAATCCACGTATGCACAAGTACAGCCGCATCTCAATATCTTATCTCTGCAGAGGTCATTCCTATCTGGTGGTTACTTTTCAGAGATGTCACATCTCCTGTCCATCAAAGAGAGCCGTTTCCACACAGAAAAGGAACCTCGAAGATTGAAGCCTCAGCCCAAATTCGAATTGCTCTCCAACGGAAGAAATCTTGAGGACGATTTACGCCAACAGATCTATTCAAGAGTTCTCCTACAAATAGCGCTCGAGGATCACTTCAATCTTCACCGATTCAACAACATAAGCTGAAGCTCTGCCGAAATTACTACTCAGCCTAAAGCTTAACCGCCCAAAGCTTGAATCGAAGAAGAGAATTCTAAAGCCAAAATCAGTCACTGCTGATTACGTACATTCTCTTAGACCCTAGGCATATATCTGTTTACCCAGAAGCCAAAGGTCAAACTTGCTTCAAAGAACTTGTTCTTTGTAAGTATAGTTGGCACTCGTTTAAACCTCTCCCCCATAAGAGTGTTTGAGTGATTCGGAGTTCAGGAAGATACTCTGAACTCTGAGTGAAAAGTCTGAGCACGAGGTGTGCTTAGCAGGGAAATCCTACGCGAGGTGTGTGGGTGCTGAAGAGGGGTTATCTTCAGTTTACGGTTGTGTGCACCAGGCAAGCACACGGGTACGGTTTGCAGTGCACCAGGCAAGCACTTGCGGAGTGGATTGTTGGTCTGATCAACCAGCCGTGGATGTAGGAAAGGGTTTTTCCGAACCACGTAAAAGTCTCTGTGTTATTTACAGCTTTCAGTTTTACATTCATACTTGTGCTATTTCATTTGATAAAACTGAACACTGACTAACCGCAAAGAGAAACCTTAATCCAACAACTTGCTCCACCGAGGCTATTGCGAAACTAAGTTTAATTTCCGCTGCGTGTGATATCAATCTGACTGAACTATCCTCTGATAGTAAGGAAGAGCGATATCATCTCTATCTTTGCAAACACGACTGAAGCCCTTATTTGAATAAGTTAAATTCCAGTAACTTAACTGATAACTCATTACTGAAGAGCTTTCAGTATGAGTCGTCAACACTGTTGGTCAAAACTGATTTCAGTAAAACAGGAGTCTTTGTTTGCGTGTAAAGTTTCGTTTTAATCTCTGACTGAGATCCCTCTGATTGAGGTCAGTAGATAATCATAAAAATAGCCTATAGGTGTATCCCCCCATACACCTATTCGAGACCCCCCCGGACCTAACATTTTATATACTTTAATTGCTACAGATTTTTTCTTTCTTTCTTTTCTATCGAGCTATAATTTATTACTTCTATATATATTTTATTTTCTTTGAAGGGATTTTTCATTCTGTTGGAACAAATGATTAAAGGTTTGCGAGCTGAGATTTCTATTTACCATTAAGAGAAGTAAATAAATCGGCCATGTACTTTGGACTCCAATGTCCATTCTTAATTTTAAATGATATCTAATTAGTAACATATTTAATTATTAATTTGTGTACAATGTGTAGGTTTTGATGATAAATTTTTATAATATATAGATCATCATCACAAATATGAATAACATGTAATATAAAAATAATTTTTAAGAGTTCAACCTTGTTTAAAATTATATATATATACAAAAGTGAAACTTGAATAATTCTTATTCATTGAACAATCAGAGCAACATCATATTATTTCTCTTAAAAAGCTTTTGAAAATAACATCACCGAAATGATGTAGTAATTAAGAGATATCAACTATAGAATAAATATATCACCCTCTCCTTTTATACTCCAAAATCTCATCTTTTGCGGGGCATATTCCCTCTGAATTTGGCCAACTTCACCAACTAGAGATTTTATTATTATCATCGAACACCTTGAGTGGTTCAATTCCATCGGAGCTCTTTAACATTTCAACTTTTCGAATTCTTTCACTTAACGACAATGCTCTGTCAGGGGTTCTTCCAATCCATTTATGCCATGCCTCTCCCTTTCTTGAAATATTATATCTTGGCTATAATTCCATGAGTGGAGCAATACCCAACTCTATCTCTAACTGTTCTCAACTCACATTTCTCACACTTGGGAACAACAAATTCAGTGGTTATATACCTACTCATCTTGCCAACCTAAAACTTCTTCAAATTCTTTCTCTGTCCAGCAACAATCTTACGCAGGCACCATCTTCTTCCATCATTACTTCATTGACAAATTTCAAGTTTCTAACAAATTTGGCAATTGCTAATAATCCTCTATACGGTGTCATTCCAGCTTCTGTCGGGAATTTATCTTCATCACTTCGAGGATTCTATGCCCACAACTGCAAATTTAGTGGCAGCATTCCTGCCAAACATGGTTTTCGTACCTCAATTTCACATGATTTGTTGTCATTTTCCTTCATATTTTGTTTGTCAATGCGTGTTTGTACCCTAATGTTGAGTTTTATGAAGATTTGATTCCTTGGTGTAGTTTTGGAGTGATTTCAAGAAAAATCAAGGATTAATTGGAGTATTTTGAAGATATGAGATTGAAGTACGTCTCGAGAGGAATCCGTGAGCGCAAACGGCGACCAAATCCGAGTCCGGACGAGGGAGAACGGAGCAAAACGAGCGGATTGCGCAAAACGCCCAGGGCGCGGGCATGACCGCGGCTTCCTGAGCGTTTTGATACAGATTACATCCGCGGACCGGCCCGCGGCCGCGGGCCCGACCGCGGGCCTCGCCAAAAGCTCCCCCACGGTCCTACGCCGCGGTCACGGCCGTAACCGCGGGTGAAACACGGAATTGATGTTTTTGGTGGGGCCCAGACGCGTTTTCAGCCCCCAAATACTTATTTTCCCCCCTCTTTTCATATCATTCACCACACACACACATTTTCATTTTCCCCAACACTCCAATTCCAAACCCTAGCCTCCATTTCTACCATTTTCTCTCTTCCACACATTAGAACAACACCAAAATCAAAGAAAGAAGGGGAGACTTGGAAATGAGCTCATCAAGACTACATGATTGAAGATCAAGATTATAGGATTTGTCTATGAATCTCTATCTCTCTATATCTTTATTTATGTTTTCTTATGAATTGAGATTTGCTTTTATTATGAATATGCTTGGCTAAAATCTCTTATCTTAGGGATTGATTAGATGGATTTGTAATGGATTGATTTCTTTGTTTAATATATATCTTGATTGTGCTTAATTGTTATCTTTTCAAGTCCTAGATTTATCTCTTGTATGATTGGTTGGCCACCTTTTGTGCATTTCTAATTTGTGATTTGAATCGGGAGAGGATAATTACAATAGATTAGGAGTTTGATACATATCATCTCAATAAATCGGGAGGTTGAGAGTTGGGTGAGGGCTTGTTGATCCTTTGTGCTCTTGGGAGTTATAGGTTAGAAATTGACCGAGGACGACAATTATAACCCGTAATCTACTGTTTTAGTCGTCCGGGAGGGGGCTAAAACTAGTGGGGAGATCGCCCTAGCTAAGTAGGCCATATCAAGATTTATATTGATTTAGATTGAAGTTCATTACGATCCATCGAAATCTAGTCCCTAGGATAACTTTCCTTCGAGTCATTCCCCAATTTATTAACTAAGTTTATATTATTGTTATTTAGTTTGCTTGCTTTAATTTAACTTTGATTTAACCTTCAATACATCTTCATCTTTGGTTGTCTAAATAGATTGAAAACAACTTATTAATAGTATTTAGAAGTTTGAATTCACCAATCCTTGTGGGATACGACCTTGCTTCCACTTATTGCAACTACACCGTATACTTGCGGCGTGGTAAAAATAACAGCGAACAATTCCTGTTGAAATAGGCAATCTAAGCAATTTGATGGTATTGAAACTATCTGACAATGAGTTATCCGGTAGTATTCCACTTACTGTTAAACATTTGCATGAGCTTCAAGGATTATATCTTGAAGATAACAAGTTGGGAGGCTCAATTCCACAAGCTATATGCGATCTATTCAGCATCGATACTTTATCTTTTAGCCGGAATCAATTTTCAGGTCCAATTCCTAAATGTCTAGGAAATGTCTCTTCGTTAAGAAATCTTCTTCTAGACTCCAACATTTTGAATTCAAGCATACCGTCAGGCTTATGGGGCCTAAAAGATATGATCAATCTAGACTTGTCCTCGAATTCATTGAATGGGTTCTTACCACAACAGATAAGTAATTTAGGAGCAGCTATATATAGACATATCGATGAATCAATTGTCAGGGTCAATTTTGAGCACTATCGGAAAGTTGCAAAATTTGATTTATCTGTCTTTGGCAAGTAATAGATTGGAAGGTTATATTCCTATGTCTGTAGGAAGCATGACCAATTTGGGAACTCTTGACTTGTCCTACAACAAACTCTCAAGTTCAATTCCGAAGTCTTTAGAAGCACTGCAACACCTCGAGTACTTTAATGTCTCTTTCAACAATTTAAGTGGAGAAATTCCTAATGGCGGTTCTTTTAGAAACTTTACTATGGATTCTTTTAAGGGCAATGAGGCATTGTGTGGAATTCCCAAGTTCCATGTCCAAATTTGCCCAACTGTTTCTAATCACATATCAAAGAGGAAGAAGGTGGACACAGAAATCTGACCAGTGTCTGTTCGCTATTATTTTTACTACGCCGCAAGTATACGGTGTAGTTGCAATATAAGGGAAGCAAGGTCGTATTCCACAAGGATTGGTGAATTTAAACTTCTAAATACTATTAATAAGTTGTTTTCAATCTATTTAGACAACCAAAGATGTAGAGATATTGAGAACTAAAACAAAGCTAAATAAGCAAATAAATAAAATAACAACAAGATAAACTTAGTTAATAAATTGGGGAATGACTCGAAGGAAAGTTATCCTAGGGACTAGATTTCGATGGATCGTAATGAACTTCAATCTAAAGCAATATTAATCTTGATATGGCCTACTTATCTAGGGCGATCTCCCCACTAGTTTTAGCCCCCTCCCGGACGACTAAAACAGTAGATTACGGGTCATAATTGCCGTCCCCGGTCAATTTCTAACCTATAACTCCCAAGAGCACAAAGGATCAACAAGCCCTCACCCAACTCTCAACCTCCCGGTTTATTGAGATGATATGTATCAAACTCCTAATCTATTGTAATTATCCTCTCCCGATTCAAATCACAAATTAGAAATGCACAAAAGGTGGCCAACCAATCATACAAGAGATAAATCTAGGACTTGAAAAGACAACAATAAGCACAATCAATATATATATTGAACAAAGAAATCAATCCATTACAAATTCATCTAATCTAATCCCTAAGATAAGAGATTTTAGCCAAGCATATTCATAATAAAAGCAAATCTCAAGTCATAAGAAAACATAAATAAAGATATAGAGAGATAGAGATTCATAGACAAATCCTATAATCTTGATCTTCAATCATGTAGTTTTGATGAGCTCCTTTCCAAGTCTTCCCCTTCTTTATTTGATTTTGGTGTTGTTTTTGTGTGTGAAAGAGAGAAAAATGGTAGAGATGAAGGCTAGGGTTTGGAATTGGAGTGTTGGGGAAGATGAAGTGGGTGTGTGTGATGTTAGATATGAGAAAAGTGGGGAAAAAGGGAGTTTTGGGCTAAAAATCACGTCTGGGCCCACCAAAAGGCGGATCCCCGCCTCTACCCCGCGGTCACGGCATGAACCGCGGTTGAAAACGCGGCTGGAAGCAGGGGAGGCCGCGGTCATGGGCCGCGGCCGCGGCTCGGACCGCGGGTGACTGTAAAAAACGTTCTGGACTGCTCTGGAGCAGAGGCCCGCGGTCGGGCCCGTGGCCGCGGTCCGGACCGCGGGTTACTGGGCAATTTTGGAGCAGAGGCCCGCGGTCGGGCCCGTGGCCGCGGCCCGGACCGCGGGTGCCTGGGCTTTATGCGTAGTCAGCTTGTTCGGCTCCGTTCTCCCTCGTCCGGACTCGGATTTCGTCACCGTTTGCGCTCACGAATTTCTATCGAGACGTACTTCGATCTCATATCTTCAAAATCCTCCAATTAATCCTTGATTTTCCCTGAAATCACTCCAAAACTACACCAAGGAATCAAAACTCAACAAAACTCAAAATTGGGATACAAACACATATTAGCAATCAATTCATGGGGGAAAATGACAACAATTCATGCGATATTGAGGTACGAAAACCATGTTTGTCAACCCCCCAAACTTAAAGCGTTGTTTGTCCCCAAACAACAAAGAGAAGAGAAATAAAAGATAACAAACATGTGAGAATGAATTGGTGTCATTTCAAGGGCTTCAATTTTTTCAAAATATTTCACTAGTGTATCATAAGTAGATATGCATTTCAAGAAGTCACAAGTGATAGTAAGTTCAACATTATAGCCTCCAAGCTTGAATCCTCACAAGGTGAATGTTTCAATGATGCACTCGACTCTCAAATGTTTAGAATGGACGTGTTTACACTCAATTCGAAACAGTGCATGCAATCTACCATAGGCTTGCCATTTGTCCTAACTCTCTATGCTTCAATGTGTTATAAATAGAGATCAAAAAGGGCTTTCATTGGGTTGTAATGAGGGCTCTTTGGTAAGGTGAGTAGTTTTTTTAGGCAAAGTGACTCATCCCACAATCTATCAATCACAATGAACAAATCAACTTCACCATTTCTCTTATCAATCAAAAACCAAAATCCCTACATTTCATCTTTTCATCCTTAGTGATATCTATCATGGCTATGATTCAAAAGACAAATCACTCCCCTTTATGCTCTTTTATTCACATTCATTTTCATTTCTTTTTCTTTTTGAGCTCATAGGGGATTAGTGATTTTCACACAATCAAAGCTTGATAAGCAATTTCAATCATTTCCCAAACTTTTTTCTTCATCAAAGCAACCACTAACACTCTAAGTTCTACCCATTTATCATTGGTTCATTCAAAGAAAGGCTACAAGGCACAAAAGGGGTAAACTAGGATCATACGAGAATTTGGCACAATTGGGGTCAAGTGGCTAACAAAGATGGCCTTAAATCACTTCAATATTAACAACACATCTACTTTTATTTTCAAGAGAGGACTCATGGCAAGTTTTAGAGACCAACATACATGCTCAATCGATTTACACTCAAGAACAAAATGAGATTGTAATTGGATGACAATCAAGGGCTCAATTCTCACAAGCTCATTTTATTTGCAAGTTCTTAGAGGTAAAATATTTAGCTCATTTGTCACAAGTTCAAACTCTACATGCAAAATCAACAAGTGAAACACAACAATTTCTTTTCAAAAGCAACATTCATATCATAAGCCCAACACACATTTCATCCAACTCATGTGTTTCAACAATCAAGCTCAAAAACAAAAGACAAGGAAAAGCTAAAAAAACATAGACAAAACTAATTATTGTAACATAACTAAACTAACTAAATAAATAAACAACGGATAAATGAGATAAGTAACCCATCTTCACCCTCCCCCCAAACTTATTTCACACAAAGGAGAAATAAGTTTGGATGAAGGAGAAAATGGTTACTTGTCTCGTACTCACAAACGAGGTGGAGGCTTAGGCGGTGGCCATTTCTCATCAAATTTGCATGCTCCATCCACCGCGACCCAAAAATATGGTGGCTTTGCAATTCTTGAGACATCCCGGGCGTCATGATAATCTCGTTCACCATCTAGAGTACCACCACACTCAAACAATTCCTTATTAGACAAATCAAAGTGAAAATCAAAAGATGAAGATAAATAAAAGTGAAAGAAGCAAGCCTTCATAGAATCGCCCATGTCGAGGTAAGGATCGACAAAATTTTTGACTTTGCATTCTTTAAAGCTTGTGACATC
Source organism: Salvia miltiorrhiza (assembly GCF_028751815.1). Taxonomy (NCBI): domain Eukaryota; kingdom Viridiplantae; phylum Streptophyta; class Magnoliopsida; order Lamiales; family Lamiaceae; genus Salvia; species Salvia miltiorrhiza. The sequence goes on from NC_080388.1 coordinate 7,704,042, forward strand.
TTCATCTTTTTGGAATTGTAGAGGTTGCGTTGGAAAAGTTGGGCTCTCGACTTCAAGGGGTTTGGAGAATTGATCCTCATCTTCTTCATACTCTTCTTGAGGCTCTTCACTTAGCATCGGCATTGGTTCCTCATACAAGGTTCCATTTTGTAGGCTAATGGCTATGCACAAATCATCAATTCGCTTTTGATTTTCCATAGTGGTAGCCAAAGACCTCCTTTGCTCATCTAGCATAACCTCCGATTTTGCTAGACTTTTTTCTATCCAAGCTTGTGTAGTTATGAAGCATTGTAGGAGTTCGTCTTTTGAATTCGATTTCTCCTCTTGATAGTATCGATTTCCCCCTTGGAAGCCTTCTTGAGTGGAATAAGAATTTTCATAATTCCAACTATTAAAATGGTCCTCATACTCCAATGGTGATTGCCACTCCATGGCATTGCACCTCATGTCATAAAAGTCACCATATGAAGGAGTTGGTTGGAACACTCCTTGGAGAGACGGTTGCCCATAATTTCTTTTGGCTTCTAAAACACGCAACTTAAGTTGCATCATCGCCAATTGTAGTTGGAGTTCCTCAACCAACTCATTCCTTCCATCATCCATTTAATTTTTTTGGTGCCGCTTCTTCGGTTGTGCGGCAATTTTCTCTAATAAAAGTAAATAAACATATAAATAAACTAATATATAAAAAAAATCTAAATTAGACAAAAGCAACTTTTCATAATATCAAAAGTAAAAACTCAACCAATCCCCGGCAACGGCGCCAAAAACTTGTTCGCTATTATTTTTACTACGCCGCAAGTATACGGTGTAGTTGCAATATAAGGGAAGCAAGGTCGTATTCCACAAGGATTGGTGAATTTAAACTTCTAAATACTATTAATAAGTTGTTTTCAATCTATTTAGACAACCAAAGATGAAGAGATATTGAGAACTAAAACAAAGCTAAATAAGCAAATAAATAAAATAACAACAAGATAAACTTAGTTAATAAATTGGGGAATGACTCGAAGGAAAGTTATCCTAGGGACTAGATTTCGATGGATCGTAATGAACTTCAATCTAAAGCAATATTAATCTTGATATGGCCTACTTATCTAGGGCGATCTCCCCACTAGTTTTAGCCCCCTCCCGGACGACTAAAACAGTAGATTACGGGTCATAATTGCCGTCCCCGGTCAATTTCTAACCTATAACTCCCAAGAGCACAAAGGATCAACAAGCCCTCACCCAACTCTCAACCTCCCGGTTTATTGAGATGATATGTATCAAACTCCTAATCTATTGTAATTATCCTCTCCCGATTCAAATCACAAATTAGAAATGCACAAAAGGTGGCCAACCAATCATACAAGAGATAAATCTAGGACTTGAAAAGACAACAATAAGCACAATCAAGATATATATTGAACAAAGAAATCAATCCATTACAAATTCATCTAATCTAATCCCTAAGATAAGAGATTTTAGCCAAGCATATTCATAATAAAAGCAAATCTCAAGTCATAAGAAAACATAAATAAAGATATAGAGAGATAGAGATTCATAGACAAATCCTATAATCTTGATCTTCAATCATGTAGTTTTGATGAGCTCCTTTCCAAGTCTTCCCCTTCTTTATTTGATTTTGGTGTTGTTTTTGTGTGTGAAAGAGAGAAAAATGGTAGAGATGAAGGCTAGGGTTTGGAATTGGAGTGTTGGGGAAGATGAAGTGGGTGTGTGTGATGTTAGATATGAGAAAAGTGGGGAAAAAGGGAGTTTTGGGCTAAAAATCACGTCTGGGCCCACCAAAAGGCGGATCCCCGCCTCTACCCCCGCGGTCACGGCATGAACCGCGGTTGAAAACGCGGCTGGAAGCAGGGGAGGCCGCGGTCATGGGCCGCGGCCGCGGCTCGGACCGCGGGTGACTGTAAAAAACGTTCTGGACTGCTCTGGAGCAGAGGCCCGCGGTCGGGCCCGTGGCCGCGGCCCGGACCGCGGGTTACTGGGCAATTTTGGAGCAGAGGCCCGCGGTCGGGCCCGTGGCCGCGGCCCGGACCGCGGGTGCCTGGGCTTTATGCGTAGTCAGCTTGTTCGGCTCCGTTCTCCCTCGTCCGGACTCGGATTTCGTCACCGTTTGCGCTCACGAATTTCTATCGAGACGTACTTCGATCTCATATCTTCAAAATCCTCCAATTAATCCTTGATTTTCCCTGAAATCACTCCAAAACTACACCAAGGAATCAAAACTCAACAAAACTCAAAATTGGGATACAAACACATATTAGCAATCAATTCATGGGGGAAAATGACAACAATTCATGCGATATTGAGGTACGAAAACCATGTTTGTCAGTGTCATAAGCAGTTGCTCCAATGAAGAGTTCAAGGCATTAGTACTTGAATATATGCCAAAGGGAAACCTTGAAAAATGGTTATATTCCTACAACTATTTCTTGAATGTCATTGAAAGATTGAATATAATGATCGATGTTGCATCTGCTTTGGAGTATCTTCATCATGGTTATTTAACTCCCATTGTCCACAACGACTTAAAGCCTAGTAATGTGTTGTTAGATGAAGACATGGTAGCCCATGTAAGCAATTTTGGGATAGTGAAGTTGTTATGCGGTGGAGACAGCTTTGTGTTAACCACCACGGTAGCAACATTGGGTTACATCGCTCCAGGTAAAGTTTCTCTACATATATTAATTTTCATATATATTGATTGCACTTCACTTTCAATCAATGAAATTGTATCTTCCTTACAACATATTACGCATCATGATTTTTGGTGTTCTAGAGTATGGTTTGGAAGGGCTAGTTTCGACAAAGTGTGATGTGTATAGCTACGGAATGATGCTAATTGAAACTTTTACGAGAAAAAGGCCTACTGATGATATGTTTTGCGGAGATATGAGCTTAAAGAGATGGGTAGAACTCTCTCTTTTAGAGATCCCAAATGAAGCGATAGATGCCAACTTACTCATGAATTTGGAGGAAGAACAAATTAACAAGAATCTGGAGTGTGTATCATCCATATTTGAATTGGCTTTGAAATGCTCCGCGGACTCTCCCGCGGATAGAATCAACATGAAACAAGCACATGCAGAGTTGCATAAAATCAAACACCGATTTTCCCAATGAGATTCAAGTAAGCTTATTTCAAAGTGGTATGTTATTAATTCTAAGATAATATTGTTCTATTACCATTTTAGTAAGAAATTTGTGTGGTAGTGTGAAGTGGAGAACCTTGAACATGGAGAAGGAAGCAGCAAAGGAGTTGGCAAATGATGGCGACATGTTTTTAAGTTTGCGTAGCTCTTTACGTTTGTTTTAGCTGAGTTTACTTCTTCCGAATAAGGCTTTGTTGATGAAATACTGTAGCTCCGTTGTATTTGAACTCGTCTTTTTATTTATGAAACTTTAGGTGGAAATGTTACACTACCATTCAGCTTTGATCAGTGGGCTGGAAATGTCAACATCTACTTTCCTAGTTAACGACGTCGTTTGGAGATGCTGAAGATGGGCTAGCGAAATTGGGCCCTTTGATATAAATTCAAGAGATTGAAATTTGAAAGTGTTCAAAATGGGCCCAAATTATTATTATTATTATTATTATTATTATTATTATTATTATTATTATTATTATTATTATTATTATTATTATTATTATTATTATTATTATTATTTAAACATTTTTGTTTTTGTTGTTATTATTATTAGGATTATTCCATGCATAACTCCCAAGTAGTATCAATGTATCATTCCTGTCAAAACATTAAAAAAAATTCAGCTATACACTCCAATTTAAAATACATTGGTGGAGTGCTATGGAGGCGGGACAAAAAGTTCAAATATTATTATTGAATACTAATTTGTAATTTCGGTGGAATATCACTTTATGTCATAATCGTAATACCCCGTTTCCTTATAGTTAAATTTAGATTAATTTTGAACTAAGAAGTCAGGATGATTCACGCCGGGTGAAAGAAATGAATTTATTTTAATTACAACAATTGATTTGCAAAACCTTCTGTAAATTTTATTTATTTAAATATGTATGCATTGCATATTTTTGTGTTCGAGTATTTGATTACACAGAGGATTTAATTACACTCATATTGCAATCTTCCTACTCAAGCCTACATAAAGTGGAAGTAATACATAAATATCTATTCATGCATACATATACATGTAAGTGTGAAGTACAAAGGACACACTATGCAAAGGAAAAGGCAGCAGACTTGAAAACTAACCCAAGAGAAAACCAGCAAGTACTAGATCATTTTAAAGGTTTCATCTTTGAACACCTATATCTGCCTATTTCGTTTTGCATATGATTAACACACCCCTCACTTTATTTCAACAAACCAATTGCAGTTACACCTATTGTTGCTATGCTATAGATTCATGAACGCATTATACATATATGTATGTGCATAATCATATCATCACTCTATATATATATATATATATATATATATATATATCTAGGGTGTAGTTCTAGAGAGAACTACATTATTTGTGAGAACGTGAGAACCATCAAATCTAATGCATCCACTGTAAAAATTAATGCATTCGCTGTTAAAATTAATGCACTCAAAAAAATAAAATAAAAAATTGCTTCCTTCAGGATTCGAACCCAGGATTTGCATTAATCCAACAAGTTGATTCATCCACCACAGATCTTGATGATCGAATGGCTGAAAATGGTTCTCCGGTCTTCATTTTCTGGTGGAAAACATATATCATGAAAATCTTTAGCAAAATGCACTAAATCTTTTAATAATAATTGAATACCTAAATCTTCATCAGAAAGATCAAAGTGCACGACTTTTTTTCTTTTGCTAACAAATCTTCTTTTGATTTTCCCAATGTTACATGATATAGTATATGAATTGAACCCGATTTCTTAGATGAATAAAATATGAAAATTAAATATAGAAAATTTCTTATTGGGTGCGTGCATTTTTTCATCACATACACTTTTGTTATTATATATGTAAAAAATCAAATGCACGTCGAACCTAGATTCTTTGAAAATAAATTTCTAAATTTTGGTGACACACCTCTTTCAGCCGATTCCACTACACAATTCAGACTATCATTTCTTGAATCATCGGATAGAACAATAGAGCAAATTTTCTTTTTACCCCTGAAGATTTCTGTGATGGAGAAGCAATATAGTTATATTAAATGAATTTGCAATTAATATTAAGTATCTATTTATAACAGTGGATGTGATACCTGATATTGGTTTATCATCATCAGACGAAAGACTATCTTCAAATGAGCTTCCAATTGTATCTGTTGTTGCAAAATTATACTTCCTCCGCCAGCTTTCTGTATCCACTACTAAAAGTGGATACAAAAAGCTGGGACAGAGGGAGTAATTATTAGCTTTTCAAGCAAGAATAGCATATCATAATCATTTTCACCTTTGATATATTCAACATGGGTTTCTTGAGACATTTTCCCCTTGCCTTTAGCTTTGGCAGCATCCTTTGCTCGAATGTCTTCATCATTATCTATATTAATTACAGCAATCATCATTACAAAAAATCAAAATAAATTTTAACTTAATTTAACTAAAATGTTCAAATTTAATTACAATAAATATTAATTGGTTGCCATCACAAAATTAGTTGAAAATATTTCACCTAATGACTCAGGAAAAACCAATTGTCTCGTCGCACTTTTTAGCAGCCCTGGAGAATAAAATACTTAAATTATTATCATCTTAATTTAATAATACATAGAATAGAAGAAAAAAATTAATCAAACCTTGCTCCAGATGAACTTCAGGTTCAATGCTAATTTTCTCAGATGGTATTGCACCATCATCTTGTAAAATCTCAATAGCATCCGCAGTGAAAGTACAAACATCTTTAAATATTCGACTTTTTAACTTTAAGAGTAAGACAATATTGCATAGGCGTTGCCTAAGAAAATCCACCTGCGTTATGGGTCCCTATAATTTTTAAAAGGGTATTATTCATTTTTGTAAATGTGATAATAATAGACCATTGTATAGTAGAATACTCACCTGATTTTGTTTTTTTATAAAACTCGGAAGGATCTAGGCCAAGAAGTTTTTGAGCTTCTTTACCGAGAAAAGTGACTTCCACTTGTCCAGACGCATCAAAGACCATGAAACTAAATCTAAAGCTGTTGTAAAATCAAGTGTTCAATATACACACTTGTACAAATCTATATAAATTAAGAAAAGAGATATTAATAAACTAGCACCTTCGATTTGCTATTCTCATGTTCTTGCATGGAGTTGAGTAACACATGAACTCCGTACCATATGATGCAACTGTCTTTGTGGAACATATTGGACAACCAATGTAGAAGTAGTCTTGGTATTCATTTTTCAATCTTGCTTTAACTTTTACATTAAAGTATGTATTATGGAAAAGAAATTAAAAAAAATGTTAAATTCATGTTATTCGTGCAAGTACAATATAAAGTAAGTCACCTCTTGATTCTGCAACATTTGTTCCACTTTAGTAATCTGCAAAGGTTTCTTGGGTGAGCGCAACACTTTCTTTTCAAAAAAAACCACCAGTTTGTATTAAGATGTTAATGGCCTCTACATTCTCTTGCTTCCTGTTTATGATAATTATAAGCAAGTTAAGAACAAAAATATTCACATGATAAGGTTCTTAATTAATTGTAATACAAATTATACAATACCATCTCTCCAGTTCAATTAGCATTTTATTCTCAGAGCCATCCAAGACAATTGACTGAGCATTGGTGGTCAGACTCAATCCTGAACATTGAAAACAAACCATCATCGATTGTGCCTAACAATTTATGTATGTATAATTTGTCTCACCAAGTAAATCACGCATACCGTAATATAGCACGACTGAAAAATTCAACAACAACAATGGTGTCCTATTCGAAATAGGTTCCAATTTAGCATAGATCTCATTGGATACAGAATCTTCCCAAAATGTCACCACAAACGATTCCAGCCTACATTTCCATGTAATATTTTACTTTAAACTAAACTAAACATATGTAAAGAAATACAAAAACATAAACTCATCGTGTATCTAACATACTCTGTATCTATAGCAGCATACTCACGAATGACTTTACCCTGTCCTTTGACTGTGACTACTCGAGGTTCATGGGTAGCAATAATGACACAAGCAGTATCTAAGTAAGAGAAGAAAATGATTAATTAACATTGCTAAAATAAATATAGAAATATCATTCACAATTCTTCAATAACTAAGTTGCTTAGCTTAACTGATCAATGTCTTTGTTGAGAGGAATTTGTGGAACTCGCAACTTGGAGTTGTTCTAAAACTTAGTCCCCCAGCAGGTATAGAATCATTTGGTTCTTCGTTCACCGAAGTATCTTTTCTGAACGTCCATTGGTAATTACATGTCACAATTGGATTCCTGTATTGCTTTGGATCAGAAACATAAGCTCCTTTCACCATGTAAACATTACCCTCTTGAAGCACATGTTTGAACCTATCTATATTATCATGGAATATCATAGCATCAAGAGTGTGGCCCTAACAAGAACAAAAAAAATAATATATGTCACCTTTTAAAGGTAAGAAAAACTCACTACAACAACTTAAATGTAAGTGATACTCATTAACTTACCAAGCCAGCACCCAAGATTAGTTTCTGAAATTTATTAGGATTATTGTTAGCTTTGCTTAGCTCCTAGCTTCTTCATCACTCTCACCTTGCATTTCCATTCCTTCATTCCTGGGAGAATCTCATTCATTGGGATCAAACGCTCTTCCATCTCTCTTGACAACCTAATTGGATCATGGCAGTAAGTAACAAAAGCATTTTAATTACAAAACAAACAATAATAGTCAGATCAAATAAACAGATTCAAATATATATATATATTTTATAGTACAAATTCAAGCAAAATAGTAATCTTAACTAATTGGAATTCAATATTATAAGATCCTAAATGTTTCACTAATTCTATCCTATACTCTATTTCAAACTAAGACTACCCAAAAAAAGAGTACACCCCTATAAATACCTGCCTTCTACGAAGCACCCAAATTTATCATCATGTCGCCGCATGCAAAATTTCAGTGTACACAACATTTCTTGTTTCACATGTTGAATCCATATCAGCAACTAGCGGTCGAATCAGGAATTTTATTGAACTTGATGTTCTGACCCTTGATAAAGCAACATATAGCTGTCCATGTGAAAAAACAGGATGAGGCAAATAAACACCAACACGATCTAATGTTTGGCCTTGAGAATTGTTGATGCTGATAGCAAAACACAATCTTAGCGGAAACTGAAGCCTCTTAAAAGTAATTGGACATATGTGTGTATCATCCAACTCCAATGGAATCCTTAGGATTAAAACATATTCACCGGAATGCGTCCCCACAGCAATGACTGCTCCAATCACGTGCCTACCAAGATCACGCACAATTAAACATGTTCCATTAAACAACCCCTCCAATGGATTTAAGTTGCGAAGTAACATAACAGGACAATTAACCTTTAATTTAAGAACATGTGGTGGCAATGAACCAACACTAATTGCATTCATATAATCTTGATAGTATTGTTCCTGACTTGGATCGTTTGCATAATCCGTGCTAACATATTCAACCATGTTGCCTGGGAAATTTCCAATCAATGATTCGTTAATTTCCCCCATACATTCATTTTTAGGAGTTAAAATAGCGGTATTTATAAGGCTCGAAGAACCGCTAGAATATGCATCAAATGATGGAAATATTTTATTGACCAGTGTGTCAAGAGGTGAATCTGAACCATGGTAAGAAAGGCACATATCATCATGAAGATTAATATAATCGTCATGAACATTTGGCTCTATGCCTTCACCAAGCTCAAGTTGCCCACATATCATCAGGAAGATTAATATAATCGTCATGAACATAAAAATAGGATCCTCCATTGCCCGCATATTCTGTGTCAAATGAATTTTTCGAATAAGAAGCCATATGGATGAAAATACCAAACAAGCATCCACTATCTCTTCACGAGAACCCCTTCGAACAATAGGTAAAGTTTTCCGGAAATCTCCACCAAGAACAACTGTTTTCCCACAAAACAATAACTGGTTTTCCATCAAATCTTGCAACAATAAATTTAAAGCTTCAACTGCCTTTCGATTTGCCATCGATGCCTCATCCCATAATATTAGCTTGGCTGCAATTATTAACTTTGCAGTAGCAGTATTCTTGCTTATCGAGCATGACATATATTCATCTAAATTTAACAGAATTTTAAATCTAGAATGAGCTGTTCGACCATTTGGTAACAAAGAAGCTGCAGCAACACCAGATGAAGCAACTGCAAGTGCATTGAACGAACACTGGCCAAGATTGCCTTATATAAAAATGTCTTTCCAGTGCCACCAGGACCATCAATGAAAAAGCCTGAGCCAATTGGTGAAGCAAGACTGGACATTATCTCAAGATAAGCAAAGCGTTGTCTTTCATTAAAACGACCCACTGAAGCTAAATCAGATTCTGCAACTGGCATATTAATTTCAGCTGCAAATTCACGACTATTTATCTCTTCACGAGTCAACCCAACTATATAATCGACCACAGAGTACTCATCGATCCCATGACCCATCATTTGCAAAAAAGAATCAATGGACCGTAGAGATAATCGATAACCCTCTACGTGGTCTAATAGATAATCCCGCATTATATCAGCAGATAAAGCATCTCTAAATTCAATCCACAAATTTTTGGGATCAGAAGGGGAATTAAAAACAAGTATAATCGCAAATAATTTTCACAGAGCAGACGGCATTTGATAAGTTGCAGCTTCGTGAATCGCATGCCTAACATCGTTGTCAGAATCCAACAAGCCTCTATCAAGAGCTGCCTCCCGAAAAGACAAAAACAATACTCCATTTGATGTTCTCAAATCTTCAAAAGATGTTGGAGCCCTAACATGATTCAGCAAAAGCCTTAGATAAAAACGCTCCACTTCTGTAATATTGATAGAGACAAGTCTACCAATTGTCCCTAACCTAGAGCGCGGTGTCCACCTCCTAGTTTGTAAGCTCCATATGAAATGTTCAATAAATTCCCGATACAATAAATTTAGTGCTGCAACTTCAACAAATTTATTCATCTAAAAAAACTCTGTAAGTTGTGTCCTGTTAGCACGATCAGAATCTACAATTTTCGGAAGGGATTGGTTGGCCGCGAAGAAAACCTGTTGATACCCCGACAAATGCACGTGTAATTGCAAAACTAATGGATACATATCAAAAGTATCAAATCCATAAATTCGCCACATAGCTTCCAAAGCACAAAGCCACCGTGACTTTTTGAAAATCAGAAATCTCATCTATTGGCTCAATAGCTAAATCATGCATCAACAATATTATATGCTATTTGATCATTTGTCACACCCCAATTTCTGAATGAATAAGTATAACTGGGGTGCAACTAAATCATTGAAATGAACAAGGGAAAAACCTTGTAATATACGAATAACGGGATGATAAATCGGGCTTCGCCCCTTTGGATGAAGAAAGACAGATATCCAAACGATACTAATCCATCAACAAACATTACAACTTCAGGATCACAAGTTTAGTTTCATGCTTCGAATAACCAACTTTCATTAATCAAAATGCTTAAGAGTCAAGAGTTTAAGCTTATCAAAAGATATCATTCAGAGTCATAACAAAATGTCTTAAGTCAAGGAAACGAAAGACAAATAAAGGCTAGTACAACAGCGGAAGTCAAAACACGGAGTTGAACCCTAGCCTCAGCTCTCCCCGTCAACACCAGCCATCAACCTGAAAAACATTTGAAAATATTTGGGCTAAGTACTAATGTACTTAGTGGGCTGCAACTTTAAAACATTTCGTAACCTGAAGAACAGTTTATCCAATCGTACTTGACATGACTTAGAAGGTTTTAAAGTGAAAGAACTTCTAAGCATGTTAAAACATTTCATATATATATACTTAGTTTTGCGCGCAGATGTCACACTCATTTCTGTTACTCGCTGTGATCCCGGACCTTTTAGCCACCGGCGGATCCATTTCTCCCATTTACTTGAACTGAGGGCGTAACCCAGACAAGTTTACTTTTGACCTCGGGATGCTACCCAGACAGGCCCTTACATTACATGCTTCGGAACACATCCAGCAAGCACCCTTATAACGCCTCTTAGTTAGTGCCCGAATGGAGATCAACCCACCGAGTCAGCTAACAGTGTACACAATTCTCAAATAACGTGTTAGGTCATAAGAGAACCTCAATTGATTCGTTGTGGCGAGCCTTAAACAGAGCAGAGTGCACATAAACATTTTATTGGATAAACAGTTTATTTTTCACGAACATTTAAGCTCAATAGCTAAATCATACATTTGGAAAAAAATAAGCCCACCTGTTTAGGCAAAGCCTGTCGTTTAAACTTTATCTCTGAATCGGAATAGCAGTGCTAAACCTCCTGACGTTCAAAACCTACAAGAAATCTATTCTTAATAGGTCTCTTAAATCTAAACTCAAGTCACGGTAAAGTACTTAACATTCTATGATTCACTTAGCCGGGTTTTCAAAATTTATAGAATAAATAATTGAAAACATTTTTCTTGAGTTAAGAACACCAACAATATTCTTACTCATCCTTCTTTTGTAATTGGAATTATAAATAAAACCAATTAAAACATGATGCAATGCATGACTCATTTCATAATTAAGCATAAAAAGTTTTTACTATAATATGCACAAGTTCTCTACTCCGTTCTGTTCTACTATGTAAACCAGCTCTGGTCATCTCAGCTCTGCTCTCCGAGCTCTAGCCTCCCAGCTCTGGCTTTCTAGCTCTGGCCTCCGAGCTCTGGCTTTCCAGCTCTGGCCTCCGAGCTCTGGCTTCCAGTTCCGGCGTTTCAGCTCTGACCTTCAGCTCTGGTATTTCAGCTCTGACCTCCAGCTCTGGTATTTCAGCTCTGGACTCCAGCTCTGGTATTTCAGCTCTGGACTCCAGCTCTGGCTTCCAGCTCTGCTCTGCCCTTTCCAACTCTGGCCTTTCAGCTCTGCTCTGCCCTTTCCAGCTCTGGCCTTTTCAGCTCTGCCTTTCAGCTCTGCTCTGCCCTTTCCAGCTCTGGCCTTTCAGCTCTGCTCTGCCCTTTCCAGCTCTGGCCTTTCCAGCTCTGGCTTTCAGCTCTGCTCTGCACTCATCTCCTTGCTCTTCTCTCCCAAATTCAGTACAGCTCACGACTCCTTCTTTCTCAACCCACCAAGTCAGTTCATGCCGATCACCTCCCTCTGTTTCCGACGACCGCAGCGAGCTACGGCCGCCACCCTCAACTCACATCCAAAACTCGACTGAACCACCCAAAACTCCACAAAACAACACACTCAAAGATCGATTTTCAGTAACTTACATCAAGACTCCACCTTTATCCTTATTCATTTAACAGTTAAGATGCTAAAACATATAAACACACAAAAACATGAACAAAGGGCGATGGAGTTCATAGATGAAACCTTGGTTTGAATTTGCTGGATGCTGGGTGAATCGAGAGCTATGGTTGCTGCTGTTCTTGGAGTTCTCTTCTGTATTGGAAAGAGAGAGATATGTGTGAATGAGAGAGAGTGTGCAGGGGAGGTGTATTTGAAGAGGGGGAATAGTGAGGCGGTGGAGATGGAGAAAAAATATCTAAGAATCAAGATGGGTTGGGCTTTGTCAAGATTGGTTTGGGCTCTCATTTATCAACCAAAGGTAAATAAACATAAGGCCCAAAAGAAAATAAATCCCAACTCATGGAATGCTTGAATGCATAATCAAATAAATATGCAATGCATATAAATTTAATGACTAAATTTACAAATGCTTTTGTAAATCATTTTTGTTGGAATTAAAATAAATTCTTTTTCTCAATCCGGCGTGAATAATCTAAATTCTAAGTTCAAAATTATTCTAAACTTAGCTCGAGGAAACGGGGTATTACATCATTACCCTTTCAAACATATTTGTAAAGATACTTCACTGATCTAACATCCGTATAAACTTGGACATTAATATGGCAATCAAACTTTGCCAACAAATAAGCATTATAAGGGACCACCCATGTGTTATCCAACCACTTGCCACGCTCCAAAACCTTTTTCCATCATCTCTACGCTTGTAGTCAGGGTATGAGTCCAACCGATGTTCAGTGTTTAACTCAAACTCTTTAGGATAATAACTTTTGCATTTTTCCCCTATCATGCATGCATTCTTTGGGTTGAGTTCACCACATGGCCCATGCATCATATGATTAATAACACAAGAATGTAGATGTGGAGTCAGGTCAAGACCTGGAATCTCAGCAGATACAAATCGATTATAGGCTTCAGTTGAAGTCACCTTATATCGTGGTTGTAATACTATCAACCAATGAACATGTGGAAGGCCTCTTTTCTGAAATTCAATCACATAAAAATAAGCTGCAACTACCCCAAACAAAGAGTCTTTTACAATTTCCTTTTTTAAATCCTCATTTTTTGCCCTGAAAACTCTTGCATACAAATCAGCTCTATTATGACTCTTCTCAACGGGAAATAACTCACTTTGAATTTCCACCCACTTTGGATTACAAGTCATTGTGAGAAAAATATCTGGGCGTCCAAATTTCGCGACAAGTGCCAGCGCATTCATGTAACGACAACGTAGATCACGCGGGCCACCTGTAAAGGTCTTAGGAAGAAGAACACGCTTACCAACAGATTTTGCACTAATAACACCATTAGATGTTATACTCTCAACTATCCCTTGATACGATTCAGCGCTCATTTCAAACTTTGACTGATTATGACGAAAAAAATCTAGTCTTTGTGTCTCGATCTTAACATAAGTATCAATCTGAAACTGTTGAATTACTCGACCAGTTCTAAGGATATTTGTTATATCGTCGGTGCGTATTTGAAATAGATAGCAATAATATTCTCTCATAGCAGCACATGAAGGAGTTTTGAAATTCCTCAACAAATCTGCATAGAATGATAGATAAGTCCTTATCAAAAGTAGAACAAATAATATAAAACACAAAATTATCAATAAATATTCCTATTAATTGATTCACGCACCAACCTTTTTTCATGAACAACAACAAAAAAAACTATTGTTCTACAAAAAGAAGTCAGCCTAAATAACTCCCATATAAGCAACAAATTTTTCTAGTATATTAATATAAGCACAAAGACATAATACTGAGTTAATAATGAAATCAATGCAACACATCATAGAATGCAAAAAATAATATGGAAAATATAGTAGTAGAGAAACATAAACCACATTGCAGAAGACCTAACAAATGAACATACATCAAAACGATTAAACACGTACTATTTTGTTCGGCAACAAGTAGGGTGCGGATCAACAGTATTATTTTCATGATCTTCAATATTTTGTTCAGTTGGGTCCAAATTCAAATCAACGTTGTCAATAGTTTTGGGTATTCCAGCATACCAACCTGGCTCGCCATACGGAAAGATTAGACAGTACTGGAAAGGATCATAGCATCCATAGTAATAGTGCACATAGCGAACACCACCTTATCTTAGGTTGACCCTAATATCACGAGGTTGTTCCATAGATGTTTCCACACCCTCGTTCCAAACTGCTGCAACATGGTCAACTACTGGAAGATTATAAACACGTCGGTCAAGTTTAGGATTCGCACGCAACACTATAGCATAACTATCTAAGTCATCCTTGTTTTGCAAATTGGTGAAGAACTTATGGTATGGATTATTAGTCAAGATGTTCACCAACAATGAAACTATAACACGGTCTAATCCTTCAGATTGAGATACACGATTATCCAACTCTCTCTCAGTGCCATAGAAATATAACTGCAAATGCCTCGGCACACCATCCTTGGGTGTTAGTTCATGGATATAATGGTGAACAATGCCCTGCACTTTGAAGGTGTAAACCCCTTTGTTAGCTTTAGCCAAAGCTTCATCATAAGTCATCTTAATAGATATGAATGCCAAAGAATTATTATATGTCCTGCAACGCTGACGGAACTCGACCCCCAAAGTTGTCATATCATTTACATAGAGGTTCCATAACTCATCTAGCATTTTGGGCAACTGCATCTTTATTTTACCTGATGCGCAACAGAAGGCGGGAGGTTCATTAGCAAATCGAATAGCTTTACAATGCTGACAAGGGTCTTTATGTGGTAGTTCATAAACCTCATTAGGTATTTCAATTAATCTTCTGAACATCTCAATATCTTTTTGCATAGCCGAGCGTGAAGTTGATGTGTGGCCTAATTGTGCAATAATGAAAAAAAAAATTCAAAAGTGAGCAAAATGCATATCAAAATTATAATAAACAACAAGAAACATAAAAAAGAATGAAAGCCTTTGATTGAGAATAAGTTTAGCATTCTCCTTTAAAAATCTGACTATCCATATTGAGCAAAAGGCACATTAATTTACAGACAAGCAATATGGAAAAATTTTACATCATTCAATCTACACTAAACCACTAATATTTATTATAAACAAAGGTGCAACTGTTAATAATTTAATAAGGTAATCAACAGACATAAAACACATACGTTTCGAGCGCCTCTGTCCACAAGAAGCTTTAGATAAACATTTAGACCGTGAATCATTAACATTATTAGACAAAGGCCGTTGCGTCACATCGGAACCCAATCGGCGCAAGCAGCCTGCAACCATCAAAATGCAAGAGTAGTTACAAAGTCAAGATAAGTAAATAAACAATAACACTAAATAAAATTAATTATAACAATACCATTTGACAATATGGAACGAGGGATCGCATTTGTTGGGCCAAAGAAAACTTGACCATTTTTAGAAGAAGAGCATAGCAAATGAAAACAAAACGATTGTTAATACAAAACACATCAGTTTTTCAAATATATGCAAAATTCTTAAAAGCTCCAAAGAAATTTCAAACAAATACAAGAGAAATCATAAACCTGTCACTTGCGAGAGTGGAACACTCCCATCAGTGTCAACAACGAGAACACGCCTCTTTCTTTTTTGTGAAGTCTTATCTGAAAATTACGAACCATAGTCAATAAAAAAAAGTAATAGCAACATCACTTGCTAAGCAAGCCCACATAATGTCAAATTAAATTGTGCAAAATCCAGACACAATCCAACAAATATTATGCACCTCGCAAACTTCTCGAGTCAGTAGTTAGAGCATGCGAACACTCAGGGTCAAAGATAATTGGCATAGTCATATCAGTTACAGACGGAGGAGGTAAACTAAAAAATAAACGTCTTGAAGCTGTCACATGGCCGTCTGAGCCATCTGAACACAAACATAATATTAAATTTGCTTCAAAACAAATAAAAGCAACAAAGAATTGAAAAGTAATACAAATGAGTTACAAAAAAAAAAAAACACACACACACACACACAGACATAGAATCAATAGTAAGTAACCTTCCGTTGAAAGCACACGTCTTCTTTTTGCCATAATAAAATATCTGGAAAATGCGGTCAATGTCCTGACACATGAGAAGTCAGTATTTAGCTGGTGATATAAAATATGAAAAGAAAATGAAACTCAAAAATACTATTATGAAATCAAAGTAGGGCAGCGACTCACTGAAGCTGCAATAAATGGATGGAAGTGTTCCAACACAGAAATTTGATGGAAGCAAACACGAGTGGACCCGTCGAAAACCAAAAGTCGAAAATAATAATCCCGTATAACAAAAAGTAATAAATCCTTAAAAAACCTACAGGCTAAAAGCAATAACCCAATCTGCTCCTAGTCCTAGAATAATGAACCCCATTCTCTAAACTTCAAAACAATAACTACAACAGAAACACTGCGATATGACTTTTAAATACAATGAAAGAGCCAAAACACATGAAGACAAAGATGAGATCACAACAAAAAAAAAATGGAACTAAACAAAGCGTACCGTTGAATTTGGAGAGGCGGAATAGCTTTCTTGGAGTAGAAACACAAAGGGAGAAAAAACACAAAATTAGAAAGTAAAAAAAATGTTGGAGATCATAAGTGGGTGTGTTGATGATGAATCAACTATAGTTCTATACATTTAATTCTCAAGAACTATAGTTCTATATTTATGATGGTGCATTAGTACATAATATGTGGGTGTGTTGGAAAAAATGATGTTTCATAGGCAAGCTCAAGTTGTTTATACTTTTTATTTAACATTGAGCCTAAAAACTAATACATTTTAATTTACAGGGATTTGAAGACATAAGAGAGAAAATCCATGTTGTGGAGACTTACTCAAGTGTCAGAGAATACTCACTACTCTTGAAGAAGTGAATGTCAATAAACGAGCATGTGTCTGAGAATAATTTAGGAAAAAAAATTAGAATGAATATTTAAATTACACATAGAAAAAAAAAAAGTAAATCATATTAATACTATTCTATATAAAAATTAGTCCCCATGAAAAAATAAGAATGTAAAAGTTTCATCAAAATCCTACTTATTTACTGTATTTAAATTTTAATTTTCAAATAAGACACAACAAAAATAAATCCACATTCAAATTAATTTGAAAGAAAAATGCATTGAAGCTTGTCCAACCATACATTATTAAATCAGTTATATTCAATTAATCAATTAAAATAAGTTTAAATTAAACTCTAGGCCCATTCCTCCAATCATATTTCATGACCATCACATGCACTCATGAGCAAGCCCAACCATACATTATTATTATCAATTAAAAATAAAGCCCTAGTCAAAATCCACACGATTAATATACTCCATATGCGTTCTCTTTTATGCACACTTGCACCCACAATTTCCTCTCTCTACCCTGTAACTCTTTCGGTCTCTCTACTCTCTCTCACACCTTCATCTCTATCTTTACTTCACAATAGTACATTCGCCCGTGCGATGCACGGCGAACATAGTTTTGCATCAAAATTAAACGATGTAGTGTGTGTATCGGTTAAGCGATTATGGGTTAATGTCTAAAACCGAAGGTCTTGGGTCCGAGCCCCCTGTGGCGTGGCCTTTAAATTTCTTTATTTAATCATGTTAATTTATCAAAAATAAATAAATTAAATGATGTATCAAATAAATATTAAATATAGTTAGAATATAAGTAAATGTAAATTATTTTTTTTAAATAAAATAATCTACATCAATTACTCAGTAAAAATCCTTAATTTTATTTTATAATTTTGAAAAGTATCGTTTTTAATTTTCCATCTATTTGATGGAAAACTTTATTTTCTTCCCTAAAATTATAGAATAAACACATCATTCAAATTAAAAGAAACGAAGAAATAATAAAAAAAAGAGTTTTCACATCACAATATATATTTTTAAATCATGACCTAATCATGCCTAAAATTATTTTTTCTAAGTTAGCTCATTACATATGTCATCTTATTAGAAAAGCTTCAATTGATAAGTAGGAAAATAAATTATATTATTAGAATTTATTAGAATACTAATAAAAGAGTTGAATAATTATTTGATACCAAATCAAAGATCTTGCATTTATCTTTAATTTAAGATATATATATATATATATATATATATATATATATATATTTTATAAATAAAATTTGATTTTTTTAAAAAATCATCAAAATATGAAAAAGAGAATATGAGAGAGAGAGTATAGAAAATTGAAGAATGCGTATGATGAGAGAGAGGAGAGAGAATAGAGGAAATATATGGATTTGTTGAGTTTTATAAATATCTTTTGATTGATTCTTTAATTACAATTTTGCCACAAACTGTATTTTCATATAATAAATAGATACTTTATTTATTCTTAGTTTTCACTTTTTCACCACTCTCAATACTAATTATAACACTTTTTTACCTTTTCACCACTCCCAATACTAATTATACATATTTTTCTCCACTATCAATACACTTTACCACTTTTTCTTAAAACTCGTGTCGTCCCCAAAGATGAACTTATTTTAAGGTCGGAGGGAGTATTTTTTATTATATTAAAATATAATAAATTAATATTAAAAATTTAATTAAAAATTATAATAAATTAAAATAAGACGCAGTAATACATTAATTGGAGTCAGAGGATCTCAATCTGCGTACAACCGCACAAAATGACACAAAATGAGTCTTTTTCATGCCTAACGTTAGGAATACCAGCACTAGACTACACAGAAACGATCACATGCCCACCGTGGGCAAGCATAACGTGCCCACCAGTGATGTGGCAACTGTAATTAGGAAAGAGAATTAACAAATCTTACTCTAATTACAATTGCCACATCACTGGTGTCACAGCCCGCAATCCCTAAGGATGGTTTAACCGGGGTTATGACTCGGGAAGGGGATTCAGAAGCGGGGAAAGAAAGGGGCATTTACTTAACAATCAAACATTTTATGAAAAGAGACATTTATTATATAACACTAGGATCATAACTGATCACTTGGGCAAATACAAGACGTTCGTTCGGGAAGGCCCGTCGAAGTGGATTACCCAACAAAAGAGTATCATACTTAAAATAAAACATTATCATAATCAGAGTATCTTTCAGCGGAAATACGTGTGAGTTATACATATGAAGATGTATACTCAAGGTTACATTATTGTTCTATGTCAAAAGGTACATCCGCTCAACTCCACTCCATTCCATCACCCGCTCAACCTGCACATTAGGGAAAACAACATGCAGGGCTGAGTAATAATACTCAGTGAACATATGCCGGAAACATAACATTTTATATCATTTATTGTACTGCCAACAGTAACACACAGGGTTTTACTTGAAGGACCTGTGCTTACTAAACATTTTCTTTCATTTCATAAAGTTGGATGCGCATCCCATTTTCAGTCTATATGATCCATATCTGTTCCTTTTACACGCCGGGAAGGAGGCCTCCTTCCACGGACGCTAAGACCGGTCGCAAGCGACACACAGTCTCCATGAGTGTACACGTTAACCCTTACTAGCAAACCTTCGTCTAGCGTAGGGTCCGAATTCGATTTCCTTTATAGTTGGCGAACCAACACAGATAGGATACATACATAAAACATAAACATTTTTGGCAGACAATCATTTCATAAACATTTCCTTTCCTTTCATAAGAACCATTCATCAATTAATCATTTCCATAAACATTTCATTTCATAATAATCATTCATCATTTGAAATATCACAGTTATATCATTTCATTTCGTATAAGAGGCCTGTGTGCAGGGGATCTCTATATACGTGTTTTAAGAAAGCCCACCTCATTCCGTTCCCACTAGGGGCGTAGAGTTACCTCCTTCTTTAGCTTTCACTTCCCGTCTGGACCTTTATTGACGAAGAGTCGATAAGTTCGAGAAGAAAGTCGTGTAAGAAAGGAAGATAGGTCTCTAAACTAAACTATCTCCTTTAATGATTTTAGGGTTCTAGCATCCATATTAATCTTGTTTCGTCTCGTTCAAAACCTTAAACTCAAAACATTTATCACATAACTAACATTTAGGTTCGAACTATTTATTCGAACATCAACATGCGCATTAATCATAACTCGTTCTATTTATGTCATCAAGTCAAATATTCCGTCATCTTAAAAACAAATCCTATAATATCACATAGATAAATTATATCATCATAGATCATGCTTTCTCATATTTAAAATCATTTAATCATTTTCAAATAATCCATATTAATAAGTCATTTGAAAAGAATTAATTTAAATAAGAGTTTAACTCAAAATATTTTATTTTAAAATCCATTTATAAATACTTGAAATAAAGAACTCCATTTAAATAATTAATTTAAAGGTCAATATATAATTAAATTAATCAAGCTCAATTTAAATTAATAATTAAGAGCTCAAATAATTTAAATAGATATAAGCCCAAATTAATTAGATAAATTAAGTCTATCATGTTTTTCTTTGAATAAGGCCCAAACAATTAAATTAAAGAAGCCCAAATCCTATAAATAAAAGAAGCCCATCAGATTTTTATTTAAAAGGGCCGAGCCCAACAGATATTGAAGCCCAAACATTTAAAATCTAAGCCCATCAATTAATTAAATAAGGGCCCAAACACTTAATAAAATCGGCCCAAGTCTCGGCCCAAACAATTAAATCATAGACGGGCCCAAAGCCCATCACCCTTGTAACCCTAAAGTCTCACACACTAAAACACATTCAGCACACACACAACACACATAACACGCAGCCACACACACACTCCTCTCTTCTCTCACTCTCGGCGCCTCTGCGCTCTCTCCGCCGCCGCCGCCGTTCAACGGCGCCATCGCCGCCGACGAGCGGCGCTCTGCTCTCCCTCGGCATCTCTCCTCTTCCTCTCGGTTCTCTCCCTCTCTCTCAGTTCTCACTGATTCACACACACACGCACGCAGACACGGCGTAAGCCGCGCCGCCGTGTCGTCTTCTTCCCCGGCGAGGACAGCACCGGTCAGCCATCTCCCTTCTCTCGACTCCGGCAGCAGTAGCAGCAGCTGTTAATGAAGCCAGCCACCGCCGAAGCCCTTAATCACCGACTCCCTCGAATCCGGCGACCACAGGACAGCCATGGCCGCCGCCCTTCCTCCCTCCGATTTCCGGCGAAGCCGCAGCCGCAGCCGCCGACAACCCAGGTAAAACCCTATCTTCTACCATTTTCTCCTTTTCTAAATTAAAAATCTGAAAACCCCTCTCCTCTTTTCCTCTATGGCAGAACGGAAACCACCACGTGGCTCCGCCGCCTCCCGTCGACCGCCGGCAGCCCCGCGGCTGCCATCCCCTGACCTCGACTCACACACACACAGTAGGGTTCAAGCCACAATTCAGTTCACATAATAGCATAGAGAATTTGTGCAATTTCAGTTCACATGTAACATATCTTGTATCTGTAAATTATGAATTTGCTACTCATTTTCTTCATTTATCAAAGCATATGTAAATCTGAGTTAATGAGCATGTGTTGGTGTTCTGGAGTTGATATATACAAATTGAAGGATATCATAACATATAAATTAGAATATAAACCTTGAATGATGAAAGATGTGGTGTCGTTTCTTGGCTGCGAGAGAGATGGTAGATGAATGTGAGAGGTGGGAATTGGCTGAAGAATGGTGTAGGTTATAAAAGAAAAATGGGGTGGCTTGGAAGAATGAGGATCGTGGAATTCTTCAGCTTGATTGGTATGAACATGGAATTTTTTTCTGCATGATTAGTATGACTGGAATTCTTCAGCATGCTTTGTATGACTGTGAAATTCTTCAGCATGCTTAGTATGACTGTGGAATTCTTCAGCATGCTTAGTATGGTTCCAACTTAATCATCAAAATATCTAAGAGATTAATACATTAATCATATGGTTCCAAACTCATTTAAATACATTGACACATACAAGACTAATTCTTATTTGAAGTATAAAATCAATTTGGACTTGTCAATTTAATAAATTAACTAACCACATGGATCAACTTTAGTAATTAATAAATAAAAATTCATATATAACACTTCAATGTTAGATCCTCATTAATAAATTAATGGACTCAAAAAAATTTTGAGTGCATCGTCCACTGAAAATAAAAATAAAATAAATCATCACGTATATAAATCATCAAATTCATGTAAGTCTGTATTTTATTAATGGATGCCGAACCCTAATTATCATAATAAATCCTTAAATCAGTCATTAGAAGAATTTAATCATCATTTAAAAATCGGGTCATTACATACTATCCCCCTTAAAAGAAATTTCGTCCCGAAATTTGTACCGCAGAAAACAACTCTGAGTACTTCACTTTCCTGTTAGACCGTAGTCTATTCTTGACCATGATATATTCATAGGTCCCTTACTATCGGTATCGACTTAGTCCTTAGTATCTGAACTTCCCGATCTAAGATAGATTTGGATCTTCCTTCGTAACTCAAATATTGACTAATAACAATGTTGTTCTTATGGATCATATGCTTTGAATCGTAAACATTCTTCTCTAATTGCGACACATGGGATACATTACGTACATTCTCAAAGCTTAGTGCTAACGCCAAACAGTAAGTTATTGGGCCTATCCTTTCTACAATCTCGTATGAGCCTATAAAACGGGGTTTAGGTTTACCCTTCACATTGAGTCCAATGATTTCTCTTGATGGAGAAACTTTTATGGAAATTATCTCTCCATTTTCACATCATAGGTCAATTCGTCATTTGTCAACATATGACTCTGTCAATCATGGCCCCTATTTTATTCACTATCAAATTTTGACGGATGATTTCAATCATCTAGTCATTTCATCCCAACAAAGTGGTGATCTATATTTCCTCACGTATAACGCCTCATTTGCTAACCTATCGATAGTCGATTGATAACTGGTATTATATGCCTCACAATGAGTGGCAAAAACATGTTCTCAGCTTTCACCCCGGTTTAGCTCGGTCGTCCTCAACATACCTCATTAGTAATTTCTATGTCGTTTAAGCGGAACTATAACGACTAATATCTCCAAAGCATTCCTAAGGCAACTTAAACAGTTTGTAAGGAGACCAACCATTTCGAGCATGTAGGCAGTCAGCCTAAAACGCCGTTATAAACTTTTATTCATTCATCGATGGAATCTCGAGTCATGTGGGCATTCACTGCCCCCTTTCGTGACAACCTTTGCTTAAGTCTGATGGATTCGAAAAATCCATCTCGACAACGAAATTCATTGGTTCGTTAAGGGCTCGGTTTGTCCCAAACACGACATTAGGCTTGACTTTATGAGCTCGAAGACTCAAAGTAACAATATGATATGTTGTAAAACCTTCACTTGCTAGCACGCAAGACATATTTCAACAAATGAGGTTACATCTCGTTTTATTCCTCCTAACTAGAATTTTTTTTTTTTTTTTCTAGATCTTAATACATCTTAGTACTTCCTGGTGATAGTATAAGGGTGCCATGGCTTTATCTTATTCTTAAGTTCATTGTCATGGAGATGCATATCTTCCCTTCAAAGAAGATAGCATTATTTGATTCCTCGTGGTAATTCTTGAACTTCTTATCCTTATTCTTACTCTTAACTTCTCATCCTTCCTTCGTGCTCCTACCACAATTTTCCTCAAGCTGGGTGGTTTAATCACTTCTATCATCATCTTATCACATCTTAGACGAGGCCTTCCGGCTCACTGTATCATCTACTACATTGGTCTTGTTCATGTGATGGTTAATACCAAAATCATAATCCTTTACGGGTTCAACCCATCCTCTTTGTCTCATCAGCTACTACAAATTCCTTATCAGGTTTTAGAATCCCTAGCACTACAATTCAAAATCATCAAAACTCTTTATCAGTAAACTATCATTTATACTCGACACCAATTGTTCGAGTGTCAGATACCAACATTTATGTGCGTTATTCATAACTCTCACACTCACTCCATTTAGACACATAATTGATATCAAACTCAAATAATAAATTATATCTTAACAATTTATCATGCTCATAGTTCTCGATTAAATCTCGGACTTTGTAATTAAATACTAAATTCCAACTATAATTAATTAACATGCTTCTCTAATTTATTTACCTCATTTAAACTAATAAATCTAATCCATGCTAATTTCTCATACTTAGCCATTTTATATGCATTTCTCATGCAATTCAAAAAGCTCAGTAACTTACTAATCATGCTCATCTCATAAATACTCAAATAATTCATATAGTCTTACTAACATAGCATTAACTTATATGCACTGCTAGTTCACTTACATGACTTCACATACTCCACATATCTCAACTTAATAAATTATCGAATAGTTAGAAAATTTGTATTTAATGGAAATAAATTCCAAAAATTTAAATACAAATATTTTTAATTATTCTAAACACATTGGCATGCTCAAAATAACTCAATTAAAATCGAGCTATGCTCGTCTCTGGCCTTATGACTCACGGCCTTCATCAAATTTGAACCTTGGTGTTCAAATTAATCTAAGTAAATTATACGTGCAATATTTAATAAATATAAACACATATATAAACTCAAATCATTCAATATGTTCCAAAAAATGCCACTTTCTTGAGCAAAACTCACACCTACTGATTTGGCATAAATTCGTTCACCCAATAGTACTTGTGTACATGGTCCCTAAATGTTCTTTATGTTCATCTTCATTTTTGGAGTCATTAAGACAAACTTATCCAGGTGAAGGTGGAATACTCTATCAATGATGCCCATGAATATATTTGGGCATTTGTTAGCCTGAATGGCACACCTACAAACTTGTAGTGGTCATAACCCATTCTAAAATTTGTCTTGAGTATACTTTCTTGTATGACTTTTAGCTAATGATACTCGATCCTAAAATCGATCTTGGAAAAACACACTTGCATCCTTGAGTTGGTCGAACAATTCATCTACCCTCAATAAAGGATATTCATTCTTGAGTATTAATTTGTTCCACGCTCTATTGTCTGTGCGCCTTTTTAAAGTACCATACTTCTTCATAACATACAAATATGCGCTCCCGATGGGAATGCACTAGACATGATCTAACTTAGGTCTAGTAGTTTCTGCAACTGGATCTTTAGGTTCTCCGATTCCTTTGGAGTCATCTTGTTCGATGCTTTTGATACACATGTCGATCTTGGTACTAGGTCGATGGTAAATTCTACTTATCTATTGGGTGGCAGTCTTGGTAGGTTCTCCGGATAATCATAATGAAATTCACGTATAACTTCTACGTCCTCGACTGTCTTTTCTGTTCTAGCTCCTCCGTTTAGGTATACAAGGAAAATTTGGTAATGTTTCTTATTTATCACTTTCATGGCCTGTATATATGAAATAACTGGTATCCGCTCCTTATACTAATCTCGTGAAAACTTAAAACGTCTATTCTTGGAGGTTTGAAGGAGATTTCCCATTCATTGCATAAATCATAGCATATTGTTCTCAGCTAACCAGTCCATTCTTAGGGTTACATCTACGTTCCATATTGGTATAACATTAAGTTATTCGCTACCACCTTAAGTGATCCTACATTCAATTACAGGTTCATATAACTACGCGTTACTATCGTTGTCCCTTCTACGGGTGAAAAGTTTTTTTCATGTCTTGATCACTTTGTTCAGTTTGAATTTGTGACGGGTGATCCCCGGGCATAACTACCTTAGCGTCTAGAGTTTTGCTGAGCAATTCAAAGTACGTAAACTCATCGTGGTTGGCGAGTGCCATTCTTATCTCATACTTTAGGCCAGGGCGAAACTTCTTCGGGATCTTTTCATTGATGTCCACCTATTGTGGGGTATAACGGACATGCCACAACAAATGTGGTCATACTAGGTCATAGATATCCTGTTTTGCTTTAGATTGAACATTTTTCGTTTCTCTCCTCCTATCGCAGATATAAAAAAAAAATATATGTAATATGTGTCCGTCTTATAGTCTTACTAAGACAAGTTTGCTAACATTCTTGAGTCATTGCTTTTCTTTTGGCCTCCCACCAAAATCTGTAGATCTAGTCAACTGGAACGCAACACATGAAGTCGTTTTTTTTTTTTTTTTGTGCGGTACAAAAAAATCAAAGGTTCTCTTCATCGTCTTAATCTAGAGTTTACCCTCAACTGGATTCTTGGTTTCATAGCTATAACAAGCTTTACTCAAGAAAAAGTTCATCCATCTTTCGTAATGGTTCATTTTTGTCCCCATCTCGTTTCTAGCTTCTCATCTACCAGACATTCTATTTTAAAAAAAAACGATCATCAATACATTCCTTTTCTCATATCACATGCGTAACACTTTTTCCATGATTCCATCGTGAAATCAGCATAGACAAAATAACTCAAGTCCTTATTCTCAACCTTACGGTTTGTACTATAAATTGTTAACAAAAGGAGTGGTCGATAATAATCAGAGGAGAAATACTAATCTCAACTAATTTAGACACAACTGAAGTCAATTAACCATGCTATAGTTTGGGTGACTTACTAAGTCAATATACTAACGCTTCTTAGTCGTATACATCAAAAGAATCTACTAGGGCAACTCAAAGTTGCAAAAGCTCAAATCTCAAATGATATTATAATAAAGTGTTGCGGAAAATTTGTTCAAGAGACTCAAATAAATAACCAGAGGGTAGAAGGGAGTAACTACCAGGTCGAACAAAATGACCTGGAGTGAGAACCCATCTGATTTTTAAACTGAAGTTGAAATACAGGGGTTTATAAACCCAAAAGACGTCTACTGAGATTTGGATCATGTGGACTGGCCAGGTCCAACATAATCACTTCCCAGTTACACGGGAAACATCATCCCGAACTTGGTAATTCTGGGTCTTCTAAATTCTCATCATACTATACATAACAAAACTTAAGTTCGTAAAAGTAAGCTAATAGCTGAAGCATAGGGTCCTATCTCTTAGACTTATATTCTGAACGTTCAACATTCTTCCATAAGTAGATATATTACAACATAGTAATGTAACAGTCCAACCATATTCTTTCTATAACTCATCATGAAACAAAGTTAATTCGATGTTCCGTCATGTGTGAACTATCGAACGTAGAGATTATGCTTAAAAACCTTCGTGGTGTAACGTCCATCTTGAAGTTGTCTCATGCCACCTTTCGTTGACTTACTTTCAACGTGGCACGTATCCTTTCAGTCTATCTTTGAGTTTCAAAGAAACTACAGTCTCCCGAAGGAAACCAAAACATTCGTGATGTTCATTTATTTTCTGTTTCGTCATTCTCAAGCATCTAGGTTATAGGGATACCCTATAAATCCATCAATCTATGTTCTTTTGCAAATGTGATCATAAAACTTATAACAATCTACATTCCTTGAAAACGTGTTCATTATCATTCATTCCTCGAATCGTATTAACATAGTACGCATCAAATCTGTCATACCAACGTAAATCATTCAACATTCATTCATAGCATATCTTTCACAATCATATTCTTGCAACAGTTTAAAATCATAACATTTATTAAAATATTGAAACCACAGTTACCTTTTTCCTGATTGAGCGTGATGCAATGGAGCGTTGAGCGGTGTCATAAGATTCATTTAAGTCAAATGACTCGATCTAGACTTGGCTTTTGAAGGAAAATTTTTGGGCCAGAGCAAACAAACTGCTCTGATACCACTCTGTCACAGCCCGCAATCCCTAAGGATGGTTTAACCGGGGTTATGACTCGGGAAGGGGATTCAGAAGCGGGGAAAGAAAGGGGCATTTACTTAACAATCAAACATTTTATGAAAAGAGACATTTATTATATAACACTAGGATCATAACTGATCACTTGGGCAAATACAAGACGTTCGTTCGGGAAGGCCCGTCGAAGTGGATTACCCAACAAAAGAGTATCATACTTAAAATAAAACATTATCATAATCAGAGTATCTTTCAGCGGAAATACGTGTGAGTTATACATATGAAGATGTATACTCAAGGTTACATTATTGTTCTATGTCAAAAGGTACATCCGCTCAACTCCACTCCATTCCATCACCCGCTCAACCTGCACATTAGGGAAAACAACATGCAGGGCTGAGTAATAATACTCAGTGAACATATGCCGGAAACATAACATTTTATATCATTTATTGTACTGCCAACAGTAACACACAGGGTTTTACTTGAAGGACCTGTGCTTACTAAACATTTTCTTTCATTTCATAAAGTTGGATGCGCATCCCATTTTCAGTCTATATGATCCATATCTGTTCCTTTTACACGCCGGGAAGGAGGCCTCCTTCCACGGACGCTAAGACCGGTCGCAAGCGACACACAGTCTCCATGAGTGTACACGTTAACCCTTACTAGCAAACCTTCGT